>NC_056745.1:202680582-202828082 GCF_019279795.1 Protopterus annectens
AAGCTCATCACTATTCAAGGACAACTTAGATCTATATATATGGGAAACAGAAAATGCACCCCAGGACTGCCCCTGTACTACTAATGAACACAGGCAGCTCCTAAATGCTTTATCCAATTCATGGGTCCCCTCCAATTATCTATAGAATGATCCCACTTATCCCCATTAGGCGTAATATATATCGACCCATGTAATGGGTAAGGCCAATCTATAACCAAGTGGGATAGATTATTTTGAGGGGAAAAAAAAGGAAATTGGCAAGCCTTGCAATGGCCCACAAGGGCAGATGGCCTAGTACTTATCTATGAACCTTTGAAGCTATAGACAATAATTGACCATCCAAAAGTAGTATTCTGAGCAAAGAGGATTCCAAATAGATAAAATGCTGGGCTCCTTACTATTTTCACTTTTTACTAATGACTTACCCTGAAAATTGCCTGTATTCAAATGCCTACTATATGCTGATGACATTTTCATCATAAACACTCAGAAAATGAGAACTCTAAGAAGAAATCTACAGATAAACTTCAACTCTCTTTGGAAATGGCTCTTTAAAAATGGCTTAAATATTGATAATTAAAAAAAAAAATGGTCCTCTGCTGAAATAAAACATTCTCCTGACACAAAACTACAACTCACTACTGAACTGAAATGTCTAAGCATTTTTCTAGAACAAAATCTGTCATTCCATACATGGATACACATGCACACATGCACACACACACACACACACACACACACACACACACACACACACACACACACACACACACACACACACACACACACACACACACACACACACACACACACACACACAGAATCACAAGCAGAAAAAGTTCTAGCTTGATAGCATACAAGGTTACAAATCTCTACAGCCATATGGTAAGGCAGACAATTATGGATCTATGTTAGTTTATACAAGGTCCAAATTGCCGAAGCCCATTTGATTGACAATTCAGTTTGTTGATAAACAACAGAAACCCATACCACTTGCCAATTATTTTTATCAATTCTAAGATCGCACTACAGTGAGAAGAGTGCAGATTCCCTGATCCCTGCTGTACTGCAATCTCAGTCAGAATGGTTCAACAAACCAGATTGTGAACCTTATAGTCTTGACTACATGGATTTTGACAATTTGGATGTTCAATAATCTAAAATAGACCCAGAATTATAATAAATATTTTACTACCTAGACTAGAAGATGTACTGTCTATAACTGCCTTGCTCTCACCACAAAACACTGTTGTACTGCAAACTCTAGAAAACAAAATCCTTAGATTTGTAAATAGATCCAACATCAGTGAATATCACTGCCACACATTAGAAACATTTAACTGGCTTCCAGGTACAGTAAAGACAACCTATCTACTCAATAGCCTAAGCCAAGTCAGCCCTTCTTCTAAATGCAAACTAATCAATGAAGGCTACTTTCTCCTTTAAGAAACAATTTACAAATCCAAACCACAATCTACATCCTTAGAGGAAATGAATGACTTCATCTACAAATGCAATCATTTTACTTATTACAAACTGGCAGACTCTTCTCTGAAATTGTTTTAGTACGTTGGATCAACATCCCCCAGAAAATACAAAAGATAAACACCCTAAGCTTATGCTGGAAACAGCATAAAATGCAGCTAAAAGAAAACGACAAATGCGCTTACTTCAGTGACTCAGGATAATCTTGTTATTTTATCGCTCTATATTCTTGCATACCTATGTATACCATAAATTACAGCTACAACCAAAGAACTGGTCTAACTTGTATAAAACATGTATATGACCACGCGGGTTCCTATTATACAATCAGCGTTGAACGAACTTGAAAGCACAAAATAGCAAAATAGCGAAACAGCATATAAGCAATTTCTTTCCCTGGGAAAGAAATCGCTTGGCCGCCTCCATTACTTTGCCATTTTCCTCACTGTAGTGTGATCTCGGAGTTGGTATATTTAAGTAGGGGGTGTGTGGGGGCCACAGCCTCCCACATCGGGGAGTGTGGGGGGCGAAGCCCCCCACTTTATGTAATGTTTTAAAGTTTTTATTTATTTATTTTTTTGTGGAACAGGGATTTTCTTCCCTGGGGAAAAAAAATGCTGTTCTAAGTGTTCAGGATTGTAAGCTTTTGCTTACATGGGGTCGATAAATCAGCGTTCGCTTTTTAAGTGTTTGCTGATTTAATATAGACCCTGACCATGCATATAGATCTTTCATTACAAAACAAGCCATCTCAATAGAATACCTTTATAGAGTTTCAAAGTCAATGAAACTCCATATTTTAATGGAATTACCGTACATGAATACAATTTCACATTATAGAACTTTACAGCATGATGTTAGAGAATGTAAACTTGTATTGTATGAAAGAATTATACAGTTTATCTTTTCTGCTCATATAGGCTGTTGTTCCATTGGCTGTGCTATAGTCAGATGTTATTTTACCCATGAACATTTGAGAAGTACAGAACGTTTACTACATGTTGTTAATGATGAGCTTTTATTACATCTAGACAATATCAAACTGCTTGTGAATGCTATTTTATATGCCACTATCATTTATCTAGTTTGTGGCTAGAAAGGGTTCTCAGACAAGTCCACTTATTCACTTAATGACTGACAATTAAATAAAGTAATCACTAACAGGCTTGTTGGTCATGCTGGTTTTTCCTCCCCAATGCATAGGTCAAAGTCCTATTGGGTAAATTGTTCTGGTTATGAACTAATAATCCACGAAAAAAGAAAACTAGTGCCCGAGTGTAATAACCAGTAAAAAATCAAAACAGGCACCCCAGAAAGACTTTCCACACGAACCGGGATAAAAACACTCTTTATTAAGCTAAACTCAACAACATACAGAAAAGCATTAACATATTCACTGCATTTTCATCTACCATATAAGACTTCCTCAGATGGACTACCACAATGTAAAGTCAATTCTTTTATAATAAAATAAAATAAATAAAATTAAAATAGTAGGCACTCAGCCCACTTTTACATATAGAAATAGTAAAAATTTAAGGAGGATTTTATGTGTGGAGAAATATGAAGGGTCTGTAAATACTCGAATTAACAACAGCAAGAGACTGGGCACCTATCCCTGTGGCAAATGCAACATGTGTAGTTGGGTTCCTACTGATCAAGTGTTCATACACCCTAATTTAGATTTTAAATATGAACCGAAACACATAGCAAGTTGTGAAGACATGAATATTACATATATGGCAAATTGTGGAATGTGCCAAGCATTTTATATAGGCATGACCACAAGACGCCTAAGGGATAGGATACATGATCATTTATATGATATTAAGAAGCTAGATAACAAGAATGCTTTAGTTAAACATATAATAGAATGTCCAGGACATACTTTTAGTTTTAAGGTACTGCAGAAAAAAAACCCTAACAATAGGAAAGGGGACAATTTTAATGAACTGGAACATATAGAATTAGGCTGGATTTTAAAATTGAAGGCACATCATCCTCCTGGCCTTAATTCTTATGTGAGCATTAGATCTGCCTTAAAGATGCATACATGACGATGCATCTGTTCTTAGCGTTATTGTAGTGCTTGTTTACATAGCTTTACTTCTTACACAGCCTTGTTGAAATAGCCTTGTTTATATAGTATTTGCTATTTACTGATTCATCTATTATGGACCATTAAGAGGATTTCTGCACCTATTTTCCTCCGCTTTTATTTTATACATATGTTTTCACTGTTAAACAATGGAAGCTGGTATTTAATCAGAATTAGTTTAATGGTTATAGTGTTTTTGTACTTTCATACATCTATGGGTACATTTAGTTAGAGTTATGTGTTTCACAATATAGTTGGCAGACAGTTTTGTTTCATCTAGATTAATTAACTTATTTGTCAACATTCTACCTGATAATACTTGAATATTATGAAATCAGATAATGTTCTTAAATATTATGTATGTATAAATGTATATTTAATATTGCTAATGGAGTTTCTTTGGTTCAGCATTCATTCATTTAAATTTAGATATAATATAGAAGCATTCTTAGGAGTTTTTTAGATGGAAGGAAGGATACACCCATTGTTTTAAATTGTTTGATTGTTTGATTGATTGATTACTTGTTACACCTGAAGCATTCAGAAAGGATTAGCCTTTTCTTTTTACTATATAAATGGATTTAGATAGTAAATGTATTAGATCTGAAGAAGTGTGCAGTTCATACAGAAAAGCATTAACATATTCACTGCATTTTCATCCACCATATAAGACTTCCTCAGATGGACTACCACAATGTAAAGTCAATCCTTTTATACATGAACTACTGGCTACTATTAATTCAATTAACCAACAGGACTGTTGAATCAATTAAAATCATACTTTAAATTGAAAAAAACAGCATTACCCTTTTACGATACCAATATTATTATATATTATTTCTTCTAGTTATGGGTAAACCAACATTGTGTATCCTGGTACTGAAAATGTTTTTTAACAAATATCTTTTTAATGTCATTATTACTAGAAGTTGGCGATAACCAACAATCTTTGGCAAATATATGGACAATAAAACCAAAAAACAATACAGATAATATGCAGTAATAAAAATAATTGAAAATATCCCACAAACAACAATTGAAGTAACTAAGCTAAAATTAGTCATCTTTCTGAGTCAAGAAAGGGCTATAAGATGGAGCTCTTTATCAGTTCATAGACTTAACCCTTTAAGATAGACTCAAGAACAAAAAGAATTTGGATAACCTGTCAGTCTGACAGTACAGCTAACTCAAGAGGAAGACAATATGTTAGTAAAATGAAAGTGAAAACAGAACACTGCTGAAACAATGCAAAAATCATTTTATTTGGGCCACTGAACTTGACACTATTACCAGGATAATCACTTTCATGTTGTAGCACAAACTTAGTGCCAGATAAGTGATGAAGTACAGACGTCAAAATCAAGTTGGCAATTACATTTTAATGCTACGTATCAATATTTTCAGTAACATAAAGTTTTCTTCTTTGTAAATGTACTGAATATGTTGCTATATTGAAATGAAAAGTTAATAGCCAACTAGTGATTACAGTATTAGTATCCAGGGTAAAAGAAATGGAGAACACATCATTACACACGTATAATACACATATAATTACAGTTACATAGTGTGGTGCCACATGACATATGCGCAGACTATTACATGCCTAGCTGATAACCAGAGAGTGACCACAGTGACCAAAGGTGAGAATTAAGCCTTATACCTTGTGCCTGTTATGTGAACACCGTAACATCTTTAGCCACTGTAAAAGAAAGCATGCACACCTCAGTACACAGGTACATCAAGTAATAGAATATGAAAACGAAAAATTAAGAAAGTATGCTTTCAATACAAGTCTGTCTGCCAGTCTGTCTCACTAGCCTCAGCTCCTCACTGTTGAAGCAAGTCAGAGCTGTACCACCATAGGTTACAATATCATTGGTGGCACTGCTTATGAAAATGTGTGATACCAGTGGCATACCTTACTATTCTGGCAAGCTCATGCCAGGCATCATCCTTGCACAAGGGACCATCATAGTGCCCCAGCAGGCAGCCTACATAGTCAATGTGAAGGAAGAACAAGAATAATTTGCACTCTTAGGGACACTATGCTAGAACTCTGAAGTTACCAGCATCTTCCATTCACACTGTTTCACTCCAGGAGCAAAATGTTAACTTTCTGTGCATGGATGCAATGTATAGAGTATAGTGCTGCAGTAAGGTGGCTACCATGGGGGTATGTGTGACTGTCAACTCCACACTACATCATGGGACAGTCATGTCCAACTGCAGTGGTGGAGCACACCATGGGTATAGGGAAGGTCATAACAGAAGGGACATGATGACCTCAACATGTAGAATAAACATGGCAGGACATTGGAAGTGATGAGTAATGTGGGTGGATTTCAAAACAAGGGACAAATAGGTAGAGGTAGGAAAAGGTCTGGGGAGGCCCTACCCACTGCAATAGAGTGTACATGGTGGAGTGTGCATTGTAGTACAGTAACCTGCTAGCCAGATACAAAATAGGGGAAAGAAAGACAGTGGCTATAGGCAGATGACTTTCACAGATTTCTGGACACACTGATTGACTGACATGTGCAACCCACTGCTGTATAGGGTTTGCTATGATCCCCCAACAGATGCAGACATGTAAAGCCTGGGGTTGCTTGGATATGAGAACTGGGCTAGCAGCAACCACCTAAGTATCAGTAAAGGATGCATCTGGTTAGTTCTTCAAAGTACAGGTCTGTATGGTACAGTGCACTGTGTGTGTGATGGGAATGATTCACCAAGTGCCTTTTGAATATCTATTCTTTCATGTACATGAGGACTGCAACAAAAATAACCCACACAATAGATATAGATATATAGATATATATATAGATATATAGATATATATATATATATACACATATATAGATATATAGATATATATATAGATATATAGATATATATATATATATACACATATACTGCTGTCTACTGCTATTCATGCCACAGGAGGTATAGGTATTTGTGGGAGTTTTGCCAAATATATCATGTGTTCATGCTTTTATATTAATCAGTTGACTGGTACAGGGATCACCAAAATGGAACACCACATACTTGTTGTTTACAGGCCACCAATGGATGATGATAGCAGTGTGTACATGGTACAGTCCAATGACACAGTGGCACTGTCTGCAGCATTACTGTGGGTGGATTTACCAATATCACAAACTTTGCAGGACCCTGTGGATGTACAGCTTGACCCACCGCATCCCCAGTGCAGACTGCACCTTAAGTGACTCTAAGCCCAACCCATGATCCCCATGATTCCCTAACCCACACAAAATCTGAAATTCATACTGCCTCTGAGGTGTGCCTGCCTATCATAGGGGAGAGACAAAGGTTTTTGTGGAACCACCATGACGTCAGGTCAGTACCTGATCTGGGTACAATATCCAACATAACAGAATTTGCTGGACAGACAGATTCATATCCCAAAGTCTACCCCATCTATGGAATAAATAAACTTTTCATCTTTGTAAAACAAAGCCTGTCCATCACTCTCTTCAAAAATAAGTTGGTTATATGAATGGGGAACCATTAATTCATGCCTGGGGTACTGCCTGTGTCCCTTATGGACAGAGGCAGTCTGTAAAATGACTCCAGGCTCCAACACCCAAGACCCACTACCCTGATACTACTGCATCCCATATCTGGGGAATTAAGTTATAATACTGTCATATCGTGGTTATTATTGGCAAGGCTTATAAAGGCTCTTGTGCCAATAATCCCCAGGATATGACAGTATTATACTGTCATATCCTGGGTATTATTGGCAAGGCATATAAAGGCTCTTGTGCCAATAATCCACAGGATATGACAGTATTATACTGTCATGTCCTGTCATATCCTGGGTATTATTGGCAAGGCTTATAAAGGCTCTTGTGCCACTAGCCTACTAATTGCCTATGAATGTATATATAAGGGCACGGTATCCAGGTCTAAGGAAGTTATAGTGCCACTCTACTCAGCCTTTATCAGGTCTATCATTCAGTACACTGCCCCCTTTGGCATGTATCTAACCAGACACTTGCAACAGTTGGAACACCCACAAAGGTTTCTCATAGGTTGATAGGTTCATAGGTAGGTACTAGGCTATCGACCCAAGGGCCTACGTAAGCCTAGCCAAAAAGGTTCCCTGGCTTATGCCACCCAAGAAAGTTATTTTCCTGTGCCACTGTCGAGCAGAGACACAGAAGTGATCCCCGGGGTATATTTCCTATTTCCCATCCACTCATCAAGATTTTTCTTGAAGAGTGCTAACGAAGAACTTTGCTTGACATAGATGGGTAGCCTGTTCCAGAGTATGGGAACTCTCTGGGTCAGGAATCTATCCCTCCAGTATTTCCTGTTTATTGTGGTGACAAGGTTTAGGTCCCTAGAGCATGTAGCTTGGAGGGATTGGGATTTCTTTAGGTGTAGCATGTCCAACAGCTCTGGGTTTGACATAGCTTTATATGTTAGGCAGAGATCACCTCGGAGTAGGCGATATGCTACAGAGTAAAGTTGGAGTTTTTTGAGGCGGTCAGTGTAGGGCATTTGTTTGAGGCCAGTAATCCTCTTTGTGAGGTACTTCTGTGGCCTTTTCAGCTGCTGCAGATGTCTTGTGAGGTACATTCCAAAAGGGGCATTGTACTCTATAATGGATCTAATGAGTGTCAAGTAGAGGGGAACAATGACCTCTTTTTTCCTGGATGAGAACCCTTTTATGATGAGGTGTGCCATGTAGAAGGACTTCCTGACTACTGCGGTGATGTGACTATCAAAGTAGAGACTACTGTCCACCTGGGTCCCAAGGTCTCTTATCACACATTCAGTGTTAAGTAGATTGCTGCCTATGTGGTAGTTCATGGGTACAGAGTTTTTACCAAAGGGGAAGACACTGCACTTTTTGGCACTGAGCTTGAGGCCATGGCTCTGACATCAGGCATCTGTCTCAGCGAGGCCCTTCTGTAGGATGTCCACATCATTTGGGGACTTGACTATGGCTCCTAATTTGCTCACCAGGAGAATTCAAGGCATGAATACCCTATCCTACACTGATTGCATAAAGGCTCCCCTGCTGAGAGGGGATCCATGCCTGGTTTACATGGCTTCCTCAGACTCGGCCCTGATGGATCTGTTGCAAATATACAGAACAAACAGCAACAGAAACACTAGAGCCTGGGATCTGAACTTCACTTGCGACATAAACAGAACATGATGGGGAGACAGATTTGTGTCCCAAAAGATCTCTGCGGTATGGAGTAGGCTGCCCATCCATATAAAACAGAGTTCATCCCTGACCTTATTCAAACAAAACCTTGACAACAGGATGGGAAATTGTAAATTTACCCCTCGTCTGGTCCGCATGTCCCATATAGAGATAGGTCACCAATAACAAAAGTATTATCTTAACTAACCCTCCTAAATATTCTTAGTTACCTTCCTACTACCGTCCCCCCATAGATGCATATGATACTCTGGACCCAAATGGTTTGGGGAGCACAACTAGACTTGTAAGGATCCTAGGGGTCATTAGCTTAGTAGCATTCTATGACATTATTATGCAACATGGCAAACACCTCCAAACTTTTGTTGCAGGCGTCTGGTGCAGACTGAAGCACCTTGATGTATCAAATCATAAGAAGCATCCCTTCAGTTGTTCAGACATGTTACAGTGTGAACTGTGTTGTAAAGCATCTCTGTTATAGTCTAAGGGCTGCAGGTAAGTGTCATCATGTATGGCTGCAAGGCATGCACAGCACACCATTATATGCGTCCTCCCCCTGCTTGCATGGTACATGTGTATACTGCCTGTGTAACCCACCTATATGTGCACCTACCAACTAGATGATTCTGTGAGAAGTCCCCCTGCATCTATCACTGTATAGGTCAGATATGTGCAACATGTGTGAATCAGAGGAGCTCTCTGGTTTGCGGCTGGACACATTATGTATATAATGTCCTGGACTTTGCACACTGCCTGGAATTTGAGGGAGTAGGAGCCCCTCCTGCTGATATATCTCAGTATCTCAGTCCCTGTGGATTACATGAGTTCTTGATGGCAATGGGTGGGGTAATCTATGGCTCCCATGACCTCTGGGAAGTAGGTTATGCTGAAAATGCCTGCAAAAAGGATGATTCTGCCATCTGCAGGACTGGGGAACCAGATATACTTCTCCACAAGCTGCAGCATGATGTCATGGAACTCGTATGGGTTATGTAAGGCTGCCACAGGCTATCTCCACAACATGTCCTCTGTAAGTCACTGAAAGGTCTGTCCATATAGGATGATTAATTATGCACATACCTTTGTGTCCACTGAGATGGGCGATCTATACATCACCTGTAACTCTGCTTGTGGGCAATACTGTTCAGCTAGGTCACTTATGGTCTCCCTGTCCCCAGGGAAGTGATTCACTATCTGCTAGTCTATGAGATGTTAGCAAGTAATTTGCTGATGGTACTTTCTGTGGTGTTGTGGATGGTTGCAATGTCACTTGCACTTGCTCCCATACAACAAAAATCCCTAGTGTTAACAAAATGTTTGCGTTCTGGTGCAGTGAACCTATTTTGTACATTCTGCAGTTGTTCTCCTATATTTGATGTCATTATTTCCATAATATGCATGCCTCAGTTGCACGGAATTCCTCTTTTTTTACATCATCATGCAGTTATTAGCACATGATGCATGCCATGACATTTTTCCCTTGTATGGCTATGCTGTATCGCTGAATTACTTACACCCTGTGAGCTGCTCTAATGTGTGCCTTCCATTGCAGTAAATGGCCATGACTCCCAGCCATTGTTTTCTGGATAAAAATCAAAACATTCAAAACATCACTTTTTTGTTTTTATTAATGTGAGAATGTTACTGTTTTCATCTTGTGACTGCCTTAGGATGTAGACCAATTAATTAAACAACATATGATTATTCTTATCTTTGCGGAGTCTGTAACTTTTTCTGGTGTTTGTGTCCCTTCTCTCACCAGGTATTCAGCTTCCCTCACCTCCAAAAGCATGATGGTTGAACCTACTGCTTTAAACTTTCTGTTACATTTACTTTTGCCTTGAGGCCTAAGAATAAAGCTCTTTGTATGTGTGATTAACAAATAAATTGCCTTCATTCAGCCTAGATTAATACATATATTCAGCACTCCAAACCATATCTAAAACCACTCCTATGTGACACTGAATTCTTAGGAGCACTGTGGGGGAAATTCTTCTTGCACTACATAGGTATTCAGTTCTAAAAACAGTGAGAGAAGGATTTTTCCACTGAGCGACTATTTTCTGGTTTTATTATAGCTCTTGAATAAGTGCTCCACAAGTGACTGAAAATATGATAGTGGCTATGAAGCTAATGAATGCTTCTTTTTGATTTACATAGGATCTATTCCCCAAATGGCATTAGATTGCTGCCATTTGTATTTTTAATGAAGTGCTTAGTAAGAGGTTTAGGATTACATTCATGCCAAGCAACATTACTTGGAATTTTCTATGCCTTCCATTTTTCAGTGATATATATTTGTTTTCTTTTTGCTATGAACATTGATAGCTATGATGTGAAACTCTTTTTATAGTCCTGTTCTGTAAAATATCTCTTAAATAATTAATTTTTGGCAGAGCTACACAATAGTGGCATAATCACTTCAACTAGCTATTATAGTTTTTGGCCTCGCCTTCTGTTTTTTTTATTGATTGCTAAAAAATGCTATATTTTTTATGCACGGCTATGTCTTAAAATGATGTCAGTAACCTCTTGGTATGTTACGTGGCATCCAGACTGTTACTGCCAATTATATTTAGTACAACTTCAGTCATAAGTGGTCTGTCTACTAAATATGAGACATAAATACTCATAAAATGCAGCAATATCAGATGTACTTTGCTGTGACATGTGAATCAATAGATGGACTAAATATAAAAAGTTTTTTCCCATTATGCACTCAGCTGAGCATAGAACAATTAATCCAACACTAATGAACTTTGAGCATGTTATGACTCGTGGATACAAACAATATAACATAGAAGAAGACTAAAATATAGGGTTGGCATAATGGTTAAGGTGTTTACCTCACAAACACATAGCAGACAGTTTGATTCTCAGCTTTGGGAAAAATTGGCTAAGCTTAAAAGACCAACAAGGGCTGCTAGCAGAGTACTAACCTATGATCAAAGTAACTAAAGATATCTTAGACAGGTTCCAAAAAATTAGATATGAAATATTTAAGCAATAACCCATGCCTGGGTGTGGATAATGCTGGATTTACCGACGGTTGGTGTGGTTTGGTCACGAGGGCGAAGCCTGAGTGGCCAAACAAAGACAACTGTGGGTAAATCCAGCATTATCCACACCCAGAAGTGGGTTATTGCTATTATACAATGACATTATTTAAGAAACAAAATACTTACTTTTCTTAAATAATGGCATTGTATAATGCCTCCGTGCTGCCCTTCTGCAGCTGTCTGGTATCCTGGAGCAGTTCTGATGTACTGCACATGTGTATGTTATGCAGTACATCAGAGCTGTGTGTAGAAGAAGCAACAGAGAAAGGAAGTTTTCCGTTGCTTTTTTAAAGTTGTCTTGCTATGTCAAACGACTTTAACATAGCGAGATATCTTTAAAAAAAAGGAACAGAGAAAGGAAGATCTCTGTTGCTTTTTTTTAAGATATCTTGCTATGTTAAACTCGTTTAACAAAGTGAGATTACAGCAACAGAGCTCTTCCGTTCTCCATTGCTGACTAACACAGAAAAAAGTAAAGACTTATACTAATGGAAAAAGTCCGGGTGACCGGACCTTTTTCCATTAGTATAAGTTGGATTTACAACGGGCACGCAGAACAATCAGCGTGCATGTTTTGGAATATTAATTGGGGGCCATTGTATAATTTAAAAAATTTGCTCTACAAGAGGCATATATCAGCACAGTTTATGAATACTTCCATGATAATCAAATAAAGTTTACATTTTAGAGCCACTACCCACCCATAAGTATTTAAATACTGTAATTGTCTTAATTCACCTACAGTAACTTCAACATTTTAGAACAATTATGTAACATATAGTAGATAAGATTATGGATAAAATAACTTACTTATCTTTCTAATATGGTGTAGTAAAGAGAAAAGTATAATTAAATACTGGGAATAAAATTATAATTGAAACTATAGTTTGACACTTAAAAGGAATAACATCTGTCCTAGATTATTAAACCCAGAGTGAACTCATGAATGGAGGTGGATGGATTCAGAACAGAAGGATAGAGACAAAGGAAGGAAGCAGCATGCAATTACACTAGAGTTAAACTTAAGGAAGTCCTTTTTTTTTGCAACAGTTCTAGAGTTAAGAAGATGTGATTGATAAATGTGACTGGACAATGGAGCATCTCTGGCAGCTGGACCAGCTGCTTGCTTGCAGGCATTCTTTCTCTGTCTCCAGACTAGGGGCCTGTCAGCCTCTCTCTCTCTCTTCTACTGGTGAATCAGGTTAGTTTTTCAGCAGTTCTAAGAGGCAGACTGAAGATCAGAACTGAGTGGTGGCACTGACCACCGTGCTGCTGTAACCTTATGTATTAAACTTTAACCCTCTGCATGCTGAATGATGATGCTAGGTGAGTTTGCACAGAGGACATTGCAAGGGTGCCACCCCATTCCCCACTTTCGAAGTAATATATTCCACAGATGCCTCATATACTGAAGCATTGCTAATGCCTCTTTCACTGGTCCCAGTCTCCAGAGGAAGCAGTGATGACAGGTATACCTCAGAATCAGTGGCGGCTGGTGACTTCAAATCACAGGGGGGCTGCAGGAGACAGCTGAATGGGTGGGGTCAAGGGGGGTGTGGTCAACCAGAAAGGGGAGGAGCTATGCACAAAACCACAAAAAACTAACTTTAATTAAATACGCTGCCCTGGGTGGCAAACCATCATTATGAAAGTCCAATCAAGACAAAAATAAGTGTAGAAGAATAAAAATATTTCAATGCATTGGCTGCATGACAGCTTACTTAATATCTAGATGGAAACAAAAGGTTGTGAGGCATGAAAAAGTAAATTACTTTTTAAATACATTACTGGAATGCCAGTCAAAATCAAGTATAAGAAAAACCAGAAGCACTCAACTCAAACCACTTCTCCTTGCACTGCATTCCTAATTATAATATATTCAGCTTTATTAAAGTACCAAGTAACATGCTGAAAGTAGAAATCTATGTGATGCCCCCACTTGTAAAAATGTTTCTTATCCAAAAAGACCTGCTGCCTGACAACTTGTTTCATGGGGAAAACATGATAAAAGTAAAAATGAAAAGCAAACAAGAAACAAGCTCAAGATACATTGCTTAAAGGATTACTGTACAGGTTATGGACCACACATGATTGGCATTCTGTTTAGTTTACGGGTAAAGTCTGTAGAGATGACTGGAAGTCTCCAACAAGTGTAATGAGCTTTTTAAAATAATGGAATCCTGTCCTTTAATACCCAAGGCTTATACATTATCTAGTCAAGTATTCTCTGCATGGCAACAACAGAAAGGCTTTCAATGTTGGCAATTCTTTAACAGTATGCTTATTAAAGCTTACTTGCATCTTACGATCTCAGACAAGCTTACCTTATGGTCATTAAAGCATTGCTACTTAAAAACACAGAGCAACAGGCACTTTGAGTAATAAGCATAAATCAACAGTACAAAATATGACAGAAACCAGACCATTCTGCAAAATCAAGGACAGATGAAAAGCCACTGTAGTACTTATGCAGTGTGTCCTCCCATCCAAGGTAGATACAACTACTCCTTGCCTTGCTTGGACACATCCAGAGTCACTACATGGGGAGTGGGGTGCAACAAGCATGTCACAATTTGAAATCTCACTGGCTGACTGTGATGGCCCTGACACATTTGTCATACCTCTCAACCTCAAGAGCAAGAAATCTGGACAAAGCCATACACAGAAGTGGGACAAAGGCCCAACAATAAGGACAATTTTAAATATTGCTCTAATAAACTTAGAAAGATAATAGAATAGGTCTTGCATTAGTATGAATTTTCTGAAGGGTATAAAATCTGAAACTCAAATGTCTGTCATTTTCTAACTTCAGTCTTTAGTGATGTCACTAATTTGCCAAAAACACAATTTTATGAAAATGGACAAAAACGTGATGCAAAAATATAAAATAGACACACAATACAGCTGCTACCTGTCAAAGAAGGGACACTTTAATATTAGTACTGCTACCTTGAGCAGCTGACAAAATATAAAAGAATCTACATGCATTTCAAGTAATCTATAACTTTGATTATTACAGTTATTTCTTAATTGTAAACCCTCCATGTTTTCTTCCAAAATTGCTATTTTATGGAGGGATTATAAGGGGAAGAGCAACATTTTGAGCCAAAAATTGGGGACAGTTGAGAGGTTGGCTATGCCTAATTCTATAAAGCAATTTATTTGCATGTACCTCTCAACCTGTTAATGCAGTAAATCTGAACAAGGCCAAATATATTGGGGCACATATAAACAGTACTAAAATTGCTCTTGTATAAATTGAGACAGTTGATAGAACAGCTCTTACTTTAACATGCATCTTTCTGGAGGTTATGAAGTCTGAAACTTAGAGTGACTTCTGGCAAATCATTTAGGAATTAAAATTACAAATTTTATGAACAAACCAAAAATAAGAAGCAAAAATCTATTCATTCTTTGAAAATCTGGACAGTTGGGAGGTATAGTTCAGCTGGGCCTGTCTGAGTTTGCTGCCCTTCCCCCCCTGACAAAATAATGGTTGAATGGAGCCTCTGCAGCCATTCCAATGAACCATTATACTTGGCTATTTCACTCCATTTACCATAAACACTAATGTGCATACTGCTTTACTTCTATGATGAGTTGGACTTCATTTGAAAGTTTTATTTTGTATTTTACAGCACAAACACTAAGTCATCTGTTAAACAAAGCAATGCAGTCTCACAATGAAAACTTAGCATTAAAACTTCTCTGCCCTTGAAACTCACATTCATTGAAACAGCATTGAAACCCACATTCAAAGAAAATACATTTTGCCAGTGGCAGATAAAGATTAATTTTGGGCTGTTTTGAATCATAGGCTCCTTGCATATGAAACATACATGTGCTCTTTGATACACCTTCCTCATTGTACTAAAATTATATTCCTTGTACAATACAGTACACTTGTTACAGGATGTTTTAAATTTGTTTTGAACATTTTTTCCAGTAAGCAATGAAACAAACCATATGCACCCATAATGGCAAAACTGCCCAGTTGAGAACATTTATCATAAAAAAGTCTACTCAGACTTCCACAGTCCACCATTATTAGTAAATATACACAATTCCACAGTCCACCATTATTAGTAAATATGCACAATTCCACAGTCCACCATTATCAGCAAATATGCACAATTCCACAGTCCACCATTATCAGTAAATATGCACAATTCTACAGTCCACCTTTATCAGTAAATATGCACAATTCTACAGTCCATTATCAGTAAATATGCACAATCTCTGAAGTCAGTCATCTAAATAATTCCACATTAAAGAAATCTGTAACTAATGAAGTGGTTGCTGCTAGCAATCACCTTTATATTTCATGGTTTCATCGAAAAATAAAGTGTCTGTTGCCCCGCAAGAATAAATTGTCTATATTACATTAAAAAAATGATAAGCTAGTAATAATATTGCAAGAGGAAATGGATGGCAAACTGATAACGAACTCATAGTTAGTATCTTCACCAAGGAGAACATTCTCAGTACGGCAGCATCTACCGGTTGTGGGAGTAGAACCCACAACCTTCTGCATCAAAAGCAAGTACACAGCCTGTTGTGCTATAGTATTAACTTGGCAAAGCACTAAACTTCTATTCCCCTGCAGCTCTCAGTTCCTTGTAAAATCTACTCAATACTCAACTGCATCTCAACCGCAGCTCAAGAAAACTGGAAAAAGCCAAAATGTATTGGGGGTCAAAAGCCCAAAAACAGGGACACATTAAACATTGCTTGTATAATCTTGGAAAGTTGCTAGAATAAAATGTTGTGTTGCCACCATATATTTTACTGCCAAGGTCCCTGAGCAAAAACAGTCAGAGTAACATACCACTACGCCACATCAGCTGCTTTGTAAAAGAGGAAGACTGAAACTTAAATGGCTATCATTTAGTGAATTCAGTTCTCACCATAGCTGTCAACCTCTTAGTACAAAACACCTGGACAAACCCAGTAATGAGGGAATACAGCCCTCAAACATATTCAGTGAATTCAGTTCTTGCCATAGCTGTCAACCTTAGCACAAAAACCTGGACGAAGCCAATAATGGGGAATACAGTCCCAAAAATAGGGACAAATTTAAAATATTCATCTTATAAACTTGAAAATTGCTAAAAAAAAAGGTTGTGCTACTATGTATTCTGAAGAACATGAAGTTGGAAATTCAAATGCCGGTCAATTTTACTGCGGACAGAACAAAAACAATTTTCAGCAGAGACGAGGATTAAAACTGCAGACACATCTTTGTAAAATGGCAGGGCACCAGAGCAAATCCACACAAACACAGGCAGGAGATGCAC
Organism: Protopterus annectens; assembly: GCF_019279795.1. NCBI lineage: Eukaryota > Metazoa > Chordata > Ceratodontiformes > Protopteridae > Protopterus > Protopterus annectens. The sequence goes on from NC_056745.1 coordinate 202,697,722, forward strand.
ACTCCACACAGAAGCCACCCCAACCAAGAATCAAACCAGAAAACCTATAGCTGTGAGGCAACAATACTACCATCGCACCATCAATTATGCAAGGAATTAAACATTCAGAAACCTGAAGTCTGAAATTCAAATGCCTGTCAATTTTACTGCGGACAGAACAAAAACAATTTTCAGCAGAGACGAGGGATTAATACTGCAGACACGTCTTTGTAAAATGGCAGGGCACCAGAGCAAATCCACACAAATACAGGGAGGAGATGCAGACAGAAGCCACCCCAACCAAGAATCAAACCAGAAAACCTATAGTTGTGAGGTAACAATACTATCACTGCACCATCAATTATACAAGGAATTAAACATTCAGAAACCTGAAGTCTGAAATTCAAATGCCTGTCAATTTTACTGCGGACAGAACAAAACAATTTTCAGCAGAGACGCAGGATTAAAACTGCAGACACATCTTTGTAAAATGGCAGGGCACCAGAGCAAATCCACACAAACACAGGCAGGAGATGCAGACTCCAAACAGAAGCCACCCCAACCAAGAATCAAACCAGAAAACCTATAGCTGCGAGGCAACAATACTACCACCGCACCATCAATTATGCAAGGAATTAAACATTCAGAAACCTGAAGTCTGAAATTCAAATGCCTGTCAATTTTACTGCGGACAGAACAAAACCAATTTTCAGCAGGGATTAAAACTGCAGACACGTCTTTGTAAAATGGCAGGGCACCAGAGCAAATCCACACAAACACATGGAGGAGATGCAGACTCCACACAGAAGCCACCCCAACCAAGAATCAAACCAGAAAACCTATAGCTGTGAGGCAACAATACTACCACTGCACCATCAAATACGCAAGGAATTAAGCATTCAGAAACCCTTAAGTCTGAAATTCAAATGCCTGTCAATTTTATTTAACATTTTTTAATCAGGACAGTCTGACTTGGAACAAATAAACAATTTTCAGCAGAGGCCCAGGAAGAAATAATGCAGACATGTCTTTGTAACATGGGAGGACACAAAAGCAAACCCACACAAACACAGGGAGAAGATACAGACCCCACAAAGAAGGAACCCCAGCCAAGCATCAAACCCAAGAACCTGCAGTTGTGAGGCAACAATGCTACTACTACACCATCAAATATCAAGCATTGCAACATTTACAAACCACAGATATTATGAGGAACAGATCAGATCGAATATGAGGCAAAAATCTGAATTTTTTACAAATGGTGGTGGGTAGGGAACTCAAGTCTTTAACACCTGCATACAGGGTACAGGGTTCAAGCCTGAGGCATTCCCTACCACACCACCATAAGCACCTGGGGCATTTACACACACACACACACACACACACACACACTCCAGTAAAGCACAAGCACCATACACAAACTCCAGTAAAGCACAAGCACCATACACAAACTCCAGTAAAGCACAAGCACCATACACAAACTCCAGTAAAGCACAAGCACCATACACAAACTCCAGTAAAGCACAAGCACCATACACACACAAATAAACATTGTAAATTAAAAAGCACAAACTCCATACAAATAAACATTGTAAATTAAAAGGCACCTTACCTGAATACATCCAGCTAACGTACATCCTTCCTGCGCAATACTGAAGACCCGCGAGATCCCAATGCTCCTTCCCGATGAGATGCTCTGTCCCAATGCTCCTTCCTGACGAGATGCTCTGTCCCGAGTCCTTGCAGTCCGGACGTGACCCATAATCCTGGTGAGTCTGTGCACTGTAAAAGTGCACAGATGTCTCCCCCTATGGGGACGGCTGGACTGCCTTGAGCATGCGCATAGACCGACAGTAGTCGGGACTTGGTCTATCAGTTTTCTTTCTTTTCTTATTTTTGAGGGGGCTGCAGTCCCGCAGCCCACGAGCCGCCCCTGCTCAGAATGCCCCACACCCTCCCTCTGAGAGAGGTAAGCAGGCAAATACCTCTTTCACATCTCCTGTCCCAAACTAATTCATGCAGTGCCAGGGTACACAAAGTTATAGCAAGAACAAGGCAAAAAGGGTGTCTGCCTTGGGTACAAGCTGTTAGGGGATATGATCAGCACTGTAGCTAAGGGTCAATTCCTGCAGGCAGTACAAGCAAACATTTAAGCAGCAATAATAACAAATTTAAATAAGAGTCAATCAGCATGTGTTAGGAACTGTAGTAAGGAACTAGCTTAGCAATTTGCTACAGTTTAGCAAAATTATTCAAGACAGTTTATCAGAGAATTAATATGCCCAGTCTGATGAGGGCTATATCTTTATCAATATATCTATATCTATATCTATTTGTAAGTAAGTACAGTAATGCTTATAAATGTTGATACACCACAATGTCAACATGCAAAACATTGACAAAATATAATTGACATGAAATGTTGACATCAAACTGTGCATGCCCTCTGACACTACCATGGAGCATGCAAACCAAAAACAAGTTTTTTGCAATGGGGCAAGCTGCTACTTATATGTATCAAGTACAGGATTGTACAATAATGGGGAAATGGCATATATCCTAACCTAATTATCACTGTGATCTTGCACAATTGTCAACCACCTGTTTTGTTGGCCAAAATGTTTCCATGAAATAGCTGTTGGCAGTATTAAACTTTGATTAAAATAAGTGCTCTCATACACACACACACACACACACACACACACACACACACACACACACACACATATATATATATATGTGTGTGTGTGTGTGTGTGTGTGTGTGTGTGTGTGTGTGTAGCTGTAGCTCTGAGGCTGCTGGTCAAACATGACTTGTGTCATAATCACTGCTTCATCCTGTTTTTATACTGAATGGTAGGACATTAGAAAGCCCTTTTAAAAGCGGCATCATATTAGATTTCAGAGACGATAGTAGGTGGTGGCAGAAGGGAGCAGTTGAGAGGGGGAGGAGCATTATAGGGACTAGCTGCTTAAACTAATTGAATTCACTGTCCCATTGTTCTTCCTTCATTGATTCACTTTCATGTTCAAAACATAGAAAATCAATAAACTGTAATAGGGTATATAAACCATACAAAACATTTTCAGTGGAAATATGAGATAACCACACAGTATAGTTTAGAAATACACAGGCAATATGAATAGTGTGCTAAAACGTGTGCAGTAAATGATCAGTCATTAGATTCGACAGTTAATGTGTTGTACATAATACAGTAAATGTATCATAACTGACTATAATAGTGTTTGTTCATAGCTGTACTGTGCCTTTCATAGGTTCATAGGTTTCATAGGTTCATACTAGGCTATCTGCCCTAGGGCATTTATAAGCCTAGCCAGTGTGTGTGTGGCTTTCACCACCCCTTAGGATGAGAATACTATACCCATTAGTTTGCTGTGCCTCTGTCCAGCAGTGACACAGAGATGATTCCTGGGGTAAACCTACGATCTCCCATCCACTCATCAAGATTTCTCTTGAACAGAGTCAGTGAGGGGCTCTGCCTCACATGGACTGGGATTCTGTTCCATAGTGTAGGGAGTCTCTGGGTGATGAATCTGTCCCTCCAGCATGTTCTATTTATATCCGTGTTGAGGTTTAAGTCTCTTGCTCTCGTGGCTCTGGTGGATTTGGATTTTTTGAGGTGGAGCATGTCCATTAATTCCGGGTTGGACATGGCCTTGTATGTCAGGCACAGATCACCTCTGAGCAGACGGTATGCGACTGAATAGAGCTGGAGTTTCTTCAGTTGGGCATCGTATGACATATGTTTGAGCCCCTTTATCCTTTTGGTGAGGAACTTTTGGGGTCTTTCCAACTGCTGCAGGTGTCGGTAAGGTACATTCGAATGGGGCGTTGTACTCAATCATTGGTCTGATAAGTGAAGAGTACAGGGGTACAATGACCTCTCCTGATCTGGATGTGAATCCCTTCATGATCAGGTGGGCAATGTAGAAGGTCTTCCTAACCACTTTGGCAATGTGAGTGTCAAAAGAGAGGTTACTGTCAACTTGGGTCCCCAGGTCCCTGATAACTTCTTCTGTGTTTAATGGATTACCACCTATGTGGTAATTAGGGGTTACCTTGTTTTTCCCAAAGGGTATGACTATACATTTTTTGGCATTTAGCTTAAGGCCATGGCTCTGGCACCAGTTATCCATTTCTATGAGACCTCTCTGGAGGATGTCTGTGTCTGATGGAGTGTCAATTATGGTGCCCAGTTTGCAGTCATCTGCAAATTTTGTCAGCCACAATCCCCCTATGTTTGCCTGCACTTCAGAAAAATAAATGCCGAACAAGAGGGGGCCCAGGACTGAGCCCTGTGGGACACCGCTCGTGACCGGCTTAGAGTCTGACATGGCACCAGCAACTCTAACCCTGTGTGTTCTGTCCTTGAGCCAGTTTGCAACCCATCTTGTGACATATGGGTTTACATCTAAGCTGGTGAGCTTTTCTATGATGCCCGAGTGGGGTATTGTGTCGAATGCTTTTGCTAGGTCAAGGTAGGCTGTGTGAACTGCCTTACCCTCATCAATGGCCTTAGTGACTGTTTTGAAAAAGTCGACCAATTTCAAGAGGCAGGATCTGCCCTTGACAAAGCCAAATTGGGTAGGATCCAGTGTCTGTAGGTCCCCAATGTCTTTATTTATGAGTTCTATTATGATCCTCTCCATAGCTTTGCAGACAAGGCTCGTCAAGCTTATGGGGCGGTAATTTCCAGGGTCCATAGAAGCACCGCCTTTGTGGAGTGGGACCACAGTTGCCGTCACGCCATTCTTTGGAGTGCGATCCTGTAGTAAGGCTAAGATTAAACAGCAGCCTTATGTGTGGGTTTAGTTCCTCATTGAGTTCGTGTAGCACACAGCCGGGGACACCGTCTGGTCCCATTGATGCTGTGTTTTTTGCTTTAGAGAGAGCAGCTCTCAACTGGGCATCTGAGATGTTTGGAAGGCTAGACTCTGGTGGGATAGATAGTTCTCCTTTTGGGGGGGAGGGAGGGGAGAAATTTGCACTGAATCTGTCTGCCAGTATGTTGCCCAGGTTCTAATCTGACTATATTACACTTTGCAACTGGGGTTACTTGAGCTGATCATCAACAAACTTGCTTATAATCCATCTACCAATCACACTATCCTAGGCCATCCCAATTGGCTGACTGCATTAATATATTTAAAAACGTAACTTCAAAGTACTCAGCACCCATACCTCTCAACCTTTTAGCACAAGAAATCAAGACAAAACCTAAAATAATTGGGGGGGGGGCAAGGTCCAAAAAATAAGAACAGATTTTAAATATTGCTCATATAAACTTAAAAAAATGTTGGAATAACAAGATTTGTAATTGTATGCATTTTCATAAGGATATGAAGTCTGAAACTAAAAAATCTGAACAGTTGAGAGGTATGTCTGCACCTCCTGATATGGGGATTCTGCCTGCACACCCACACTCAATCAGTCTATCTATCTATCTATCTATCTATCTATCTATCTATCTATCTATCTATCTATCTATCTATCTATCCATCTTTCAATCTGTCTGTCTATCTAAATATCTGTCTATCTTTGCTTCGACTGTGCTATCTCAGAAGATGGTAATACAGTTAGATATTGGAGATGTTTTGGGTGTACAGCCCTCTGCAAATTGATGTATGGCAATGGCCTAAGAGATAGCAATAAGATCATTAGTAGGAGATAATGTGTGACGCATTAAATTTCTTATCAAATTAGAAACTTGCAACTGTGCCTCCCTGCTACTGTGCCCCTAAAATAGACACACACACACACACACACACACACACACACACACACACACACACACACACACACACAGAAGCAAACATTTCTCTGACTATATTACTGATAAACATTAGCAACAGACAAATTTAAACTGTAAAATATGAAATTAATGTACAATAATTCATGTCTTAGGATCATAGCAAATACATGGCAACTAAGTCATGGGATCACTTACTCCTTGCTGATATACACCCTTGGTCCATACCCTCTCAAGAAATGCTAGACCAGTCAGACCATGGGTGAATTTATGAATACCCATACAATAATCCAGTCCTGTCTGAATGAAGGTAATATATTTGCAGCAGGAGTCAGTTCCAGAGGTGTGAAAGGTGCTGTGTAATGAGTCTCTCTCTCCAGCATGTTTTGTTTGCTGTTGAAGATTTAGATTTTCATCAGCAAATAAATAAAAGTAGTTTTGAGACTACTTGATTTGTGGGGAAGCAATAAATCCAGATCTACTGGGTCCCTAAAGGTACAGAAGTCAAGGATTAGATCTCATGTCAGAATTCTATAGTATGCTGAGTAAAGGGACATTTCTTTTAGTCTTTTCTGGTAGCTTAGGGTCTTTAAGCCAGTGATCTACTTAGTTAGGAACCTCTGGGGTCTTTTTAATTGTTTGATATGTCTCGTTAGGTACATTCCATGGGGGAGGTTATTGTATGCAATAATTGTTTTAATCTAAGCTGAACATAAAGTGACAATGACCTCTTTAGATCTGGATGATACTCCTCTGGTAATTGGTTGTGCTAAATAGGACTTCTGACTGCTATTATTACACGAGGATCAAAGGAGAAGGAATTATCAACTCGAATTCCAAGTTCTTTAACTAAATTCTTAGTTTGGAGTTCGGTGTTGTCTTTGTTGTAGGCTGGGGAGGGTTGTTTCCAAATGTATAAACATTTCACTTTTTAGCATTTAATTTGAGCACATTTTTGTACACCAGGTATTTATGAGTGTATGTTCTTGCAGAGGCTTTGGCATCAGAGGAGGACTTGATAATAACTCTCAGTTTACAGTTGTTTGCAGACTTGGTTAGCCAGAGGTCTTGGTTCATGGTCTGGAGATCACAAAAGTAAACACCAAACAAAAGAGGTCCCAACACTGAGACCTGTAGGATACCAATAGTCACCTTCATTGTCTCTGATGAGCAACATGCACAGTGTGGGTTCTGTCTTTTATCCAATTTGCAATCCATCTTACTACATAGTGATCTATTTGTAATAGGTTCATAGATAAGTGCTAGTCTAGCTGCCCTTACAGGCCATTTTAAACATAGCTAATTTCCCTTTTGGTTCTCAAAATAATCTACCTAGCCCATTTGGTTATAGATTGTCCTTATTGATATAGTAGGCAATTATATATTACCCCTAATGGGAATCATAACATAGACAATATGAAGGGACCAATGCATGAGATAAAACATTTAGAAGCTGCCTCTGTCCATTAATAGTACAGGACTCAGTCATCAGTAAATTTTCTCCCAGCGATAGATCTGAGTTGTGCTTGAAAATGGAAAGGGATGAACTTTGTTTCATTTAAAGCTTTTTTAATGCATTAAACTTGCTAACATGGGTGATGGTGTCAAATGCCTTGGCCAGGACAATGTGTGCTGTGTAGACAGTATGATGGCTGTTAACAGCCTATGTTACACTTTCAAAGAAGTTAACCAGATTCCTAAAACAGGATCTACTCATGGCAAAGCCAAACTGCTGTGGGTCTAGCCTGATACAATTATTGATAAAAGGGTCATTTGGTAGCTTCCATACAAACTTCCCCTCTACATCTGGTGGCATGTGGCCTACTACTGCGTGGCTCTTGATTGTTTACTTTCAGTGGCAGAAAATGAATTCCCTTTGTATATGTTCCATGCTGGCTGCATACTTTGAATATTTTTTTTTTCTTCAAATGGAATGCAGAGTTGATCTGCAATACATGCAAATTTACTTCACAATGAATACCAATTGAGTAAATGCATTTTCTAACAGCTACAGGGATTCCATTGGATTATACTATGTGGATTTTCCACAGCACCCTGCAAAGGGATAGGAGCATGGATTAACCTAATAAGAAAATAAACTTATGAGAATACCAGCAGCAAGCACTGCATGTATCCTTCTTTAACTAAACTCATAATCTGCTATGCACCACAAGTAGAGATAATACCACAATAACAATAATATGTGCTGTTCCCCAAGTTGTTGTGCAACATGTCATTCGTAACTACAAGTACACATAGTGTACATACAGAACACCGATGGACTCACAACATCCAAACACCTCCACTTACTTAACTAACACAACTTCCCTAAACCCAAATCTACACTAATATTTAAACCCAAATCTACGCTAATATTTATAGAAAAAAGGAAGACCACATCTTTCATTCACTTGAATGAAAAAGTTTCCTTTTTTGATTTGTTAACCAAAACCTCACCAAAATTCAGACATACTTTGTCTGAATAATGGTAGTTTTACAGAAATAGTTTGTCCTAAGGTAAGGTGTAGGGTTGGATTAGGGTCAGGGTTATAATTAGGGTTACACATATTAATAAGAATGGGCAGGGAGTGTCCACTTGGAGGAAACAGTTTGTAGTTGGTCGTTTTTTATTACTGTTTAAATCTGAAAACTGCTTCAGCGCAACATTCCAGCTACATGAAAACTAGACTGTTTACCTCTCTCAATCTCTGTCTCTATAGTAAGCTCAACAGCTGGGGCCATAGTTTCGTGGCACAATAGTTTGGAAAGTCTAATTTTATCACTATATTCCATATACTGTTACCACACACTTAATTTTCTAAATTTGGAGCCTCTCTACAAAAGTAACTGTGATAATCTAATGCAGACCAATACAGTTTAATGTTTTTAAATGTAAATGTTACATAATATTAATATGTTATTTATCAGTTGTGACAAGTTGCAAAAAGGCTGAAATGCTCTTAATGTTAACACAGACCACTGTAAGTACAATCTTCCTTATTCTGGAGGGCAGAGACCATGGAATTGTTTATACTGAGAAGTTGCAAGTGTACAGTCCATTACATTTGGAGAATGGGATGTTTTTCAGGGAAAAGTCCATTTCTTGTTTGTTCAAATACCATTTTGTTCACATTGTTTCATTTGAAAAGGTACTCAGCCAAATGAACTTTGCGAAATTGACCTAGATTAATTATATTTTTCTACAGCTATTAATAATCTCAAAAATAATGTAATTAAGTATGCAAAATGCTGGGCTATGACAGAGCATATACACATATTTACATAAAAAGGTCACAACAAGCAAAGTTTACTTTGAATTAAAATCATAAAATAATTTTCTGCTGCATAGATATGAACCTGTAATAAGGATGTCAGAGTGCATGTGTTAATCTGCAGAATGATGTTCGCTTATTATTGCAGGCATTTATTTCCACAGGCAGACATCACGAATAGACAGATTACAATTCTTATGGGCATGCACTTGTTTATATGGATTTGTGCCTACCTCAGATAAGTCTAAAATGTTGATGTGGCATCTTTTAAGTGAATTAAAATGTTATCTTGGAGACAGGTAAAATTACAGATAAACACTACTATGCAGAAAAATAAGTCACGAGTACTCAAAGGAGTTATCTTAAAGCAAGTGCACATGATACAAATGAGGCAGTTAACACGCTGATAGCAAAGCCAGACTTTAAAGTATATAGCACAATGCATATTCTCAAAGTGCAGTACATTATAAAACATATAGCAAAAACAGATTGTAAAACATTTTTCTAGACCATACAATGTATCGCAATAAATGTATGGTCTCTGGATTGATATTTTTGATAGTCTTATTCATAGATCACATTTCGCTGAAAAATGCTGGTTATGGTTGTAATGCTGGTTACTGTGACCTAACCGTTAATCCCATTATATATGTACTGTTTTGGGCTATGCAAATGGAGGAAGTTCACATTTATTGACCATATCCAATATCAGCTTTGTCTTACCTGAAAGGCAAAACAGAACTGAACCTGATTCCATTGTTCAATGATTAGAACTAGTTTTAACAATAGGAAGGTGAAAACAAGGTACCCCCCCACACATATAGCCATATATGTGCCATACCATCTTAGTAGGTTGCTGCCTACAGCTTAAAAATGAGGCAAAATATATGTCCAGTTGTTTAACACAGCACAGCCACAATGTTAGCTCAACTCCTGCACTGCTCTCAGGGTGAAACACTGTACTTCACCCTAGTCATATACCATAAATGTTCAGTCTTTAGTAAATCTGTCAGTCTGCAAATTAATATTTAATTTATAAGGTACTGCTTTGTCAAAGTGCTGTACAAATAACACAGTATGCCAACACAAAATAAAAGCACTCTACCAGGACAGTATACTGAGAATAATACCTTTTAAAACAATAATAAAGAGATTTGCATTTAGATGGCTTACTTATCTTGGTGGGGGGGTGCGAGTGCTGCTACTCTCTCAGTCAGTGAGGAAGGGGGGTATCTGTATTCACTACAAAAACATTTGAATTGTGTCCTAGGACTCAGATGACTCAAGTCTAAGTATCTGCTCAGGTGGTGGAAGAGATGTGCTGGCGGGTGGGAGTGAGTGGTTCATATCATCTTGCCAATCCTTGTGGGGACCACTGGGGTTTCTGCTGGCTGATGAAGGCTGGAGCATGTTTCCTGACTGCTAGCAGGCTGACATTATATCACAGGGGGTGGTAGCATGATCAAGCTGGCATCAGGAGAGGTCATGCCCATTACATCATGGTTGATAAATCTAATTAGAGATTGTCAACTCCTAAATATTAAAAAAATCCCAATCCCTGCTGCATAAGCCTTCCTCTCCTTAAGGGGGTAAAGTCAGTCTTACCCATTGCAACTGTAAGGTTCTTCTTTTATTGGACAGGGATGTTCAACCTGCAGGGACAGAGCAGGATTCTGCCAAACACGTGGCCATGCAGTTTAGAAGTGAGGAGTCTGGCATTTTTACAAATAATATATTATATGATTATTCTCACAATAGAGCTGGAGGGGCCACCTTTGAGGTCACAGCAAGATTCATGCGGACCTTTCACCAATAATTAGGAATAGGCTAACTGAGGGCATGGAAGGACATCAGCATCATTTGGCTAGAGGATCATAAAATATTTAAAAAAGATCAAGGATGCCCTGACAGATATCTGTGGGAGGACATGGTTGTGTCAGTGCAGAGGTGGTTGTGTCAGTGCTCAGGTGGTTGTGTCAGTGCACAGGTGGTTGCGTCAGTGCTCAGGTGGTTGTGTCAGGGCTCAGGTGGTTGCATCAGGGCACAGGTGGTTGCGTCAGTGCTCAGGTGGTTGTGTCAGGGCACAGGTGGTTGTGTTAGTGCACAGGTGGTTGTGGCAGTGCACAGGTGGTTGTACCAGTGCTCAGGTGGTTGTGTCAGTGCACAGGTAGTTGTGTCAGTGCTCAGGTGGTTGTGTCAGTGCACAGGTGGTTGTGTCAGGGCACAGGTAGTTGTGTCAGTGCACAGGTGGTTGTGTCAGTGCTCAGGTGGTTGTGTCAGTGCATAGGTGGTTGTGTCAGTGCACAGGTGGTTGTGTCAGTGCTCAGGTGGTTGTGTCAGTGCACAGGTGGTTGTGTCAGGGCACAGGTGGTTGTTTCAGTGCTCAGGTGGTTGTGTCAGTACATAGGTGGCTGTGTCGGGGCACAGGTGGTTGTGTCAGTGCTCAGGTGGTTGTGTCAGTGCACAAGTGGCTGTGTCAGTGCACAGGTGGCTGTGTCAGTGCACAGGCAGGGTATACAACAAAAAAATGATCTCCTTAGAACCAGTATGATGCTGTATCAGGATGATTTCAAGGTCTGCATATTAGATTAGGTCACAGAAAATTTCTGACTTCTGGAATTTAGTGATTGATGGGGGGCATCAGAGCAACAGATGGTCAGTAGTGCAAGGGGAGAGAAAAAAGGGGTATGTTGTAAGTGACACTACAATTTACCGAAAACCACTAAAGAAAGCTAAGTCAGGAAAATGTGAATTGATCCAGGTGAGCTGGTCAATATCCTAGTTATCATATTCTGCACAAACAATACACAATTCAAGTCACAAGAAGGGATTCAAAAACACAAGATGTTATATAAATCAAGTCTGGAGGAAAGCAGAACATACAGTTCAGTAACATGGTCACTCCACAGAAGTGAGTGTTTGATTTGGCAGCTATATCTGAAATAAAAGTAAAATGCTTAGCACATACTTGCTGTCAAGAAGTACTTTAGAGAGCTTGCATAATTACCGAGGCTGTTCACAACTCTGTACCATTTAGGTACAAAACTAAATGAATTTGTGAAGTAATTTATTTCTTATGATGATTTAGCCTTAACCAGTTAGACCTAATCCTGTTCAGAATATGTGACAGGCAGCCCTCTAATTCCATTAAAGCCTCATTCAATGTAGGATCATCTCAGAAACATGGCTGGTTATTACCAACACAGCTGTGACAACCTGCCATATGTTTTCTCATCATTATCATGAGGAAGCCTAAGATGAGCAGTGGTGCCAAGATAGACTCCTGGAGAACCAACATTTCACTGGAGGAAAGTCAGAGTAATTATTCCCTGATCTGACTCTATATGTGCTATCCACAAATAAAAAGAAGTAAACCAGGAAAGATCCAGCTGCTGTCCACATAACTGTTGGTCCAGAAATGGTAAACCAAACTAGAGAAACAGAGTCCCCCTCCACATCATATCTACAAATGATGCACCTTATGAAAAGAGCTGACTTAATTTTAGTTTTCACACTAGCTCACTTGATTATCCCTTAGACCATCTCCAGCATTATTGTTGCAGTGGGCATATAAACTCTGGGCTTCTATCCCCAAGCCCTGCCATGCGTGCATCGTCAAGGTTGTAAGTTTGCACTTTGGAAGCTGTTTAACCTGGGTGGTCTGGGCAGTTTTTGCTGCTAGCAGTTTGCAATAGGTAACTACTGCATCCTGCTCCGTGGATTCTCTTAATAAAACTGGAGAAGATGAAAGTATTTTGATTGATGAATCGTGTCTGCATAATAGAAATGCTTGCAAAATGACTGCTAAGACATGTTAAGGCATGTAATCATAATGCAGCAGTTACAACGCTGAAAGCATATACAGTAGCATGGTTCTACTTTCCATGACAATGCACTGCACTCCATTATAGAGAGAAGATCTCATATATTCCAGCATTAAGTTTTGTAGGGACACTGAAAAGCAGGTAGCTGATGAAAACAAAATTAAAACACTTGTCACTTTTTTATCAGTTAAGTTGTTCAACAATTCTCTAACAAATGTATCACCCTCATACACACACACAGACACAGGCACACAAGCAGTAACTAACTTAAAAGAGCTCCCTTGTTTGTTTACACATGGTATGATCCTTCTCACTTTGTAATGCTCTTGATATATCTGCATTACAGCAGCAGTGTTTACAGTGACAGAAACTGCATTCCATCTGTGTACCAAAAATGCTTGCATGTCCCAGCGAGAAGAGAGGGTTGCAAAACCACATCATCATATTCACTGGCATGTGTATAATATCACAATGCTGTCTACTGTGTTACATCAGTACAGGGAAAGAAGAAAAATGGGGTACACATATTCACTGGCATGAGCATTATATCACAACACTGTCTACTGTGTTACATAAATACAGGGAGAGAAAAAAAATGGGGTGCACATATTCACTGGCATGTTCATTATATCACAACACTGTCTACTGTGTTACATAAATACAGGGAAAGAAGAAAAATGGGGTACACATATTCACTGGCATGTGCATTATATCACAACACTGTCTACTGTGTTACATAAATACAGGGAAAGAAAAAAAATGGGGTGCGCATATTCACTGGCATGTGCATTATATCACAACCCTGTCTACTGTGTTACATCAGTACAGGGAAAGAAGAAAAATGGGGTGCACATATTCACTGGCATGTGCATTATATCACAACACTGTCTACTGTGTTACATAAATACAGGGAAAGAAGAAAAATGGGGTACACATATTCACTGGCATGTGCATTATATCACAACGCTGTCTACTGTGTTACATTAGTACAGGGAAAGAAGAAAAATGGGATACACATATTCACTGGCATGTGCATTATATCACAACACTGTCTACTGTGTTACATTAGTACAGGGAAAGAAGAAAAATGGGGTACAGATATTCACTGGCATGTGCATTATATCACAACACTGTCTACTGTGTTACATAAATACAGGGAAAGAAGAAAAATGGGGTACACATATTCACTGGCATGTGCATTATATCACAACGCTGTCTACTGTGTTACATTAGTACAGGGAAAGAAGAAAAATGGGGTACACATATTCACTGGCATGTGCATTATATCACAACGCTGTCTACTGTGTTACATTAGTACAGGGAAAGAAGAAAAATGGGGTACACATTCACTGGCATGTATATTATATCACAACCCTGCCTACTGTGTTACATTAGTACAGGGAAAGAAGAAAAATGGGGTATACATATTCACTGGCATGTGCATTATATCACAACACTGTCTACTGTGTTACATTAGTACAGGGAAAGAAGAAAAATGGGGTGCACATATTCACTGGCATGTGCATTATATCACAACGCTGTCTACTGTGTTACATTAGTACAGGGAAAGAAGAAAAATGGGGTACACATATTCACTGGCATGTGCATTATATCACAACGCTGTCTACTGTGTTACATAAATGAAAGAAAAAAAATGGGGTGCACATATTCACTGGCATGTGCATTATATCACAACACTGTCTACTGTGTTACATTAGTACAGGGAAAGAAGAAAAATGGGGTGCACATATTCACTGGCATGTGCATTATATCACAACGCTGTCTACTGTGTTACATTAGTACAGGGAAAGAAGAAAAATGGGGTACACATATTCACTGGCATGTGCATTATATCACAACCCTGTCTACTGTTTTACATTAGTACATGGAAAGAAGAAAAATGGGGTACACATATTCACTGGCATGTGCATTATATCACAACCCTGTCTACTGTGTTACATTAGTACAGGGAAAGAAGAAAAATGGAGTACACATATTCACTGGCATGTGCATTATATCACAACGCTGTCTACTGTGTTACATAAATACAGGGAAAGAAAAAAAATGGGGTGCACATATTCACTGGCATGTGCATTATATCACAACACTGTCTACTGTGTTACATTAGTACAGGGAAAGAAAAAAAATGGGGTGCACATATTCACTGGCATGTGCATTATATCACAACCCTGTCTACTGTGTTACATCAGTACAGGGAAAGAAGAAAAATGGGGTACACATATTCACTGGCATGTGCATTATATCACAGCACTGTCTACTGTGTTACATTAGTACAGGGAAAGAAAAAAATGGGGTGCACATATTCACTGGCATGAGCATTATATCACAACGCTGTCTACTCTGTTACATAAATACAGGGAAAGAAAAAAATGGGGTGCACATATTCACTGGCATGTACATTATATCACAACAAGTAGAAAAACACAAATCCACAAAGTCCAAGGTAAAAATCACAAAATAAGGCACGAGGTTCAGTTCCAAAATAAGGGCACAACAGTTCCAGGAAAGGCTGTATGAGCGCTTTCGTTCCTTTATTCACAATAAAACACGGAACTTCATCAGATACAATTAGTTACATCATTTCCCCTTCATTAAATACTATTTTTACAAATCATGTGACTTCTCATTCATTAAAAAACTATTTTATAACCCCTTCCTAAGAACTTCATGTTTATTTAATCCTATAACCTCGCTACTTCACATTTAATAAAATATATACATTGTATACGCATAAAAAACCTACACATAAAAAATCTTAAAACAATTTTATATATTATATAAATCCATAATACCCTCTCTCCTGGTATTTTAAAAATAATTACTTTATTTTAGTTACTTTATTTTAAATCTTATCTGCCCTCATATTTAATACACTACTAATAGAAATCCTATAATTTAAACCGGGTACTTTTGTAGAATTTAACAGAACCTGCCAATAAGCTTCCCTATACTCTAGGAAATTACACCAGTTACCCCCTCTCTCTTATCTCTTTACCTTTTCCAAAACACAAAATCTAAATTTTTTAAAATCGTTACACACAGAAGAGTGTCTAAACTAGGCATCAGTATCATCACATCTACGAATGGCATAATTGTGTTGGTAGATTCTTTTCCTCAACTCATTCGCAGTTTTTCCTGTGTAATAGGCATTGCATGTTTGGCATAGGGCAGCATAAACCACTCCCTTTGTCTTACAATTGTAATTCCCTTTAATCGGGATCACCCTTTTGTAACCTTCTATCACTACATTCTTGGTCTCATAAATGAACCTACACTCTTTACATGCCCCACATTTGGTCATCTTCCCCAAAGTTAATCCTTCACAATTTTCTTTCTTCTTTTTAAACAAGGATTTTAGGTTGTGTCCTTTTCTATATACTATCTTAGGGTGTACCCCCACTTTATCAAATAGTCCAAATGCTCCAAAAACACCTGTCCAGTTTTTTTCCATTAACTTTTTAATCTCTGATGAGTATTCATCAAAAGTCATAACACAACAAAATGAGTCAACCCTACTTTCTTGGCTCCCCACCACTACTTCAAGAGTTCCCAACAATGGTGAGTAGCTGGTCCTCCTCCTAATAGTAACATAGTGTTCCTGACTCCCTACTAATGTTTCAGGGTATCCCCTCTCATGTAAAAATGTTTTCAATATTTCTAATTCTTGGGAGAATTTTTTATTTTCTGTGGTCAATCTAGAAACCCTAATCATCTGACTTTTAATAAGTTTCCTTTTCTGCCAGAATGGGTGATCACTCTCAAAATGTAACAGACTATTAGAGTAAGTAGGTTTTCTATAAATGGCTGACTCCAAACATCCCTCAGGTCTGTTCTTATACAAATGTACATCTAAATAGTTGACCATCTCCATATCCATTGTGCTAGTAAACTTTAAAAAATTGGTTGTAGTGTTAATATAGTTAACAAATTCCAAACATTCTTCCTTACTACCATCCCATAAAACCAGAATATCAACTAAAAATCTGTAATAGTTATAGATCTTATTTTTAAATTCTGAATCTAGCACAAATTTAGTTTCCCAGTACCAGAGTACGATGTTTGCGAAAACCGGTGCCACTATTGCTCCCATCGCTACCCCACGGGTTTGTTTAAAATATTCCCCTTGAAACCATACAAAATTGTTACCAAGTACCAATTCCATCAGTGTAGTCAACACAAAATCGAATCACCAGACAATTTTGTACCCTCTCTAAGTGCTTTCTGAAACATTTCCATGCCTTCATCGTGGGGAATACTTAAGTACAAGTCCTTAACATCAATGCTTAAGAACAAGACCTGTTCCTTAAATTCTGACACTGCCAAACTTTTTAAAAGATGCCATGAATCTGGTGATAGAGAGAAATAAAAAAGGGTAGGAAGCTAAGAATAAAAATAAAAATATACTTAGCAGGAAGAGCACCTATAATCCTCCATTATTCCCACCGGTGGCGATGTTTGAAAAAAGAAGAAGAAAGAAAATTGTGAAGGATTAATTTTGGGGAAGATGACCAAATTTGGGGCATGTAAAGAGTATTGGTTCATTTATGAGACCAAGAATGTAGTGATAGAAGGTTACAAAAGGGTTATCCCGATTAAAGGGAATTACAATTGTAAGACAAAGGGAGTGGTTTATGCTGCCCTATGCCAAACATGTAACATCTATTACATAGGAAAAACTGAGAATGAGTTGAGGAAAAGAATCTACCAACACAATTATGCCATTCGTAGATGTGATGATACTAATGTCTTGTTTAGACACTCTTCTGTGTGCAACGATTTTAAAAAAATTTAGATTTTGTGTTTTGGAAAAGGTAAAGAGACAAGAGATGGGGTAACTGGTCTAATTTCCTAGAGTATAGGGAAGCTTATTGGCAGGTTCTATTAAATTCTACAAAAGAACCCGGTTTAAATGATAGGATTTCTATTAGTAGTGTATTAAATATGAGGGTGGATAAGATTTAAAATAAAGTAACTAAAATAAAGTAATTATTTTTAAAATACCAGGAGTGAGGGTATTATGGATTTATATAATATATTAAATTGTTTTAAGATTTTTTTATGTGTAGATTTTTTATGTGTATACTATGTATATATTTTATTAAATGTGAAGTAGCAAGGTTATAGGATTAAATAAACATGAAGTTTTTAGGAAGTGGTTATAAACCTGTTTTTAATGAATAAGAAGTCACATGATTTGTAAAAATAGTATTTAATGAAGGGGAAATGATGTAACTAATTGTATCTGATGAAGTTCTGTGTTTTATTGTGAATAAAGGAACAAAAGCGCTCATACAGCCTTTCCTGGAACTGTTGTTGTGGCCTTATTCTGGAACTGAACCTTGTGCCTTATTTTGTGATTATATCACAACACTGTCTACTGTGTTACATTAGTACAGGGAAAGAAGAAAAATGGGGTACACATATTCACTGGCATGTGCATTATATCACAACACTGTCTACTGTGTTACATTAGTACAGGGAAAGAAGAAAAATGGGGTACACATATTCACTGGCATGTGCATTATATCACAACACTGTCTACTGTGTTACATTAGTACAGGGAAAGAAGAAAAATGGGGACACATATTCACTGGCATGTGCATTATATCACAACACTGTCTACTGTGTTACACTAGTACAGGGAAAGAAGGAAAATGGGGTACACATATTCACTGGCATGTGCATTATATCGCAACACTGTCTACTGTGTTACATTAGTACAGGGAAAGAAGAAAAATAGGATACAAAATTCACTGGTGTTGTTTTAACAAGGTAAGATGTTTTTTTTTTTCAAGATGATTGTCACATGGCAAGATACCAATGCAGGGAAGTGGACGAATGATATATCTTCCCATATTAGGGGTAGATAAAGTGTGAGCTGCCCTCTTTGTACCACAAGTACTGCCATAATACAACACAATTGGAGCATTTAAACACATGCTTCACTCTTTATCTGTTTAAATTTTTGTTACTAAATTGTAAAATAATTTTACAATGAAATATGCACACTAGATTGTTTGATAGAAATGTGTGTTCCATGCAAAGATAATACCATTATTATTTAATATTTATTTTCATGCCCCAGTTAATATTAACTATAATGAAGTGCATGTTACTTGCTTGTTTTGTTTCATTTTTTCTCAAATTGAAATAGATGCAGACAGATGAATTATACATGCATTTTCAGAAAAAAAATAAATGCTCAGTAGGACTAGATGGAAACTAGGTCATGTGTAATTATTTTACGATTGTTCACTGATACTTTTATTTATCTGAAGCCATGATAGGAATGCAAACATTGAAATAACATGTTTCAATATCAGTAGCCAACATAATGATAAAGTCCAGTCTGGAGTACTTCAGAAAATATTACTAGAAATTATTTAAAATCATGAATCAATCTTTATTAAAAATAATAAAATTTCTAGCACCTTGGCAATAATGTCTTTAAAGAGTATTAACGACATACAGAAATAAGAAGCCTTACATGCAATTACTTTTCTACCCAGTAATTACTGAGTAAATAAGAAGTTCACCTGCATGGTGAGACACAACTGTTGTACATTAAAATGATGTTGTCTATAACAAGGAAGATAGTGGGTATCTTACACACATTCCAGATACCTGACAGACCAGTGGATATGACCCTCATAATAGTTAATTTAACTATGTGTCTCTCTTGCTCTCTCTTAAACCACATTGCTAAAGATGAGGAGTATGTAAGTTTGAACTGACATTGCCTCAGTTTTATGGCATGTCTGGTAGTAGTGGTACCAGTCAATATGCAGGATGTCTAACACATTTCTTTCTAGACTTTTCCATTTTGCCTTTAGATTTCTACAGATCTACCTGCACTCTACTTTTCCTTGTTTCATCTGCTGGTTTCTAGATGCCATCCTGCACTGTGGTCTCTTCCTCAATTTCTCTTTGCTATTTGCAATGTAAGTATTAATGTAAATCAGTACTTATGTCATTATTTAGAAGATTTTTTTTGGAATGGATGAGATCCAGCTTCATATTCTTTTGCAGGGGTCATAGGATCATAGAAGTTACTAGGCTAATGGCCCTGGGGCCCTTAAAAGCCTAGCCAAGAGTTTATCCCTAAAAAGTAATCTCAGTCAGCACCTGTTGCCCTTGTCAGTGAGGGACACAGGTTGAACCCTTGGGACACATTTGTAGTTTCCCACCCACTCATCAAGGCTGTGCTTGAAGAGGGTCAGTGAGGTACTCTGTTTGACGTGTATGGGAAGTCTATTCAGGGACAGGGCAGTCTCTGAGAGACAAACCTGTCTCTCCAGCAGGTTTTGTTCATGTCGCATATTAGAATCAGGCCTTTTGAGTGGGTAATGCATGAGGAGTTAGACTTATGGATATGGAGCATCTCTAGTAGGGCAGGGTCTGAGATTGCCTTGTAGGCAAGACACAGATCACCTTTGAGCAACCTGTACGATACCAAGTACAGTGATAGTGATTTGAGCCTGTCCACATAGGACAGGTGTTGGAGGCCATGGATTCTCTTTGTGAGGTATTTCTGTGGCCTTTCCAGTTGGTGTAGATATTTGGAGAGGTACATACCAAATGGGGTGTTATACTCAATTATTGGTCTAATGACAGAGGAGTATAGAGAGGTAATAACCTCCTTTTTTTCTGGATGCAATCCCTTTACTTATGAGATGAACCAAGTAAAAGGCTTTTCTGACCACTTTCGCTACATGATGTTTGAATGTGAGGTTGTTATAAACCTGAGTACCCAGGTCTCTCACCACAGGTTGCATGTTTATGGGGTTGACATTGATGTGGTAATCATTAGGAGCCATGTTTTTGCTGAACGGTATGATGATACCTTTTTTTGCATTTAGCTTGAGGCCATGACTTTGGCACCAGCCATTAGTTTTTATGAGAACTTCTTGCAGTATGTTAACATCATATGGGGAGTCAATGACAGCACCCAACTTACAGTTGTCTACAAACATGGTCAGCCACAGGCCTTTTGTCTTTTGCCTGGACCTCAGAGAAGTGGATGCCAAATGGTAGGGGTCCCAGGACAGATCCCTGGGGAACTCCACTAGTGACAGGTCTGCTATCAGAGGTGAAGGCACCTATTTTCATCCTGAGGGTCCTGTCAGTGAGCCAGTTTGCCACCCACCTGATGAGAGAGGGATTTACACCAAGTTGTGTTAGCTTTTTGATGATGCCTCAGTGGGGGATTGTGTCAAAGGCCTTGGCCAAGTCAAGGTAAGCTGTATGTACTGACTTTCCTTCATCCAGGGCCTTGGTGACAGTCTCAAAGAAGTCAACCAGGTTCAACAGGCAAGATCTGCCCTTGACGAATCCAAACTGGGTGGGATCAGGTGCTTGGAGATTGCCTATGTCCTTGTTTATGAGATCCATAATAATATGTTCATATGTTCCATGGCTTTATAGATCATACTTGTCAAGCTAATGGGGTGATAGTTTCCAGGGTCAGTAGTGGCACCACCTTTGTGCAAGGGGATGGCAATGGCAGTTCTCCACTCTGCTGGGATGAAGCCTGTACTTAGGCTGTGGTTGAATAGGGTGCTCAATGGCAAAGCCAGTTCTTGCTTGAGTTGGTGCAGAATACAGCCTGGGATTATATCAGATCCCATGGAAGCTGTGTTGTTTGCCTTGGACAGGGTGAGTTGGTTACCCTTGTAGAAAACCTTGAAAAGAGGTACAACAGTAAAATAAAGGTACATAAAGACAAAAATGAAAATAGCAGTACATGCTTAAAATAATTATGTTAAGCATATACATTACAAAAGTAATTTCAACCATGGATGTTACATAAAGTTTACTTTCCACACTTTCCACATACAATATGCACTATAAAATAGGCAATGAGGTGTAAGTTCTATATGTAGCATTAAAATGAAACAGCAAGGAACAAACCTGGTGTATTATTTATAATTTATTTGTCAGCCATGTTGTTATAGTTTTGTTGACAGCCTTATTCAGTGTGAAATCTTATGATTAAACTACATGCAATAGAACACATTTTGTCAGCCATATTATGTTTAACCAGTACTGTTTAAGCTTTTATCTGTTTCACTATAGCAGTTACACTATCATGATAGTCTAACAATATCAGTTAAGCTGTGTTAATGCACACTGTAAGCTTAGCTTATACTTGTGACAGTCACAAGCCATGGGTCATAACAGCTGTTGTGACTTTAGTGAGGAGAGGGGTCTTTCTTTATCAGCGGAAGCAGATCACAGCTCTCTCATAAAAGGAAGTTCTTCAATGATTTACCCTATCTCTCTTCTTCTTCTACCCTCTAATGTCATGATAGCTTCTGGTTTAACACAGCTACAACAGAACCTGAGTTGACAGACTGCATACAATGTTTGTCCATAGCACAATACCAACACAACTCTAGTGATAAATCCAATTTAATCCTGAACAACAGCATGGACCATGATAAATTTTCTGATGTAAATTATGCAGACCAAATGTTATTTAATTCCATTAGTTAACCACTCTTACTGGCTGAACCCTCTGAATATGCTCTCTTCACAGACTGCACATCCTGGTATAAAAGGTACTTGCTATAATATTGGTCACGCCTTCTTTTCCTTAGTCTCCTTTCTGTACTGTGGCATCCCTCAAAGTTATCTTTTAGTTTTTGTTAGCCCAAGTATGACTGTCCCTGACAGTTTCCCTTCTTACACTCCACTGTCCCATTTGTTCCTCCAAAGGGGGGCAGGAACCAGGCCCATTTGCCTCCTGGCCCAGGCAGAAGCCTTGCATCTCATTCATTCTCAACCAGGGAAAAGCCCTTCAAAGCCCAATAATTCCCCAGAGGCAAGGGTCAGATGTTAAGGGAGTGGGCTATTCTGGACAAAAATGAATTTTGCAGAAGAAATGTTTGGCAGTTTCTACATATGATGCCGTCTATGAGGTCCCCCATCGTGTATCTACATGTGAGTGCATGTTGTCCAGCTTTTGTGCAGTGAAGCTGCACTGACTCTGTTATGTGCTATTGATGCTCCCCTTATGCTGCTTATCCTCCTATAGGGATCCATAATACAGCATTCAAGCTGTCTCCCTCCCGCACAGACTGGATGAGCTGGCATTGGTTGCTTATTTGCACCTTCCTTGATCCAGCCCTTCTGCCACTAAGGCCATTAAGTGAATTCTAGTCACCTGGGTGATAATAATAACCCCATTACTCTCTGGCCCTTTAAGACTGTCCTGGAGCCACTCCTGCATTTGTTTTCATTAGTACCATCACCGGTCTTGTCTTTCGTCTTTTCCCAGTTAGGGGTCACCACAGCGGAACTCCAGTCAACTAATGATTGGCAGTGGATTTTTACTTTTGAGACCAGACTGGTACTGTATCAGATATTTCCATTCATCTCATCAATGGTCAATTTGCACAACCTGTTCTTTATTATCAAAGCTTTTAAAAGTTTAACTTCACAAAACTAAACGCATGATAAGTGGTAGTGTTGAAGCGATAAACTGTATTAGACATCCACCTTACAGTAGGCTCATATTGGAACCTGCAAGGAAGCCTTAACTCACACTTAACCATATTAGAATGACCATGAACATTTGCTGATATCTTTGCAGCACACGAGGTTTATTTTCAGGGCAGAGCAATAGTGCTATACTTTGACCTGCTCTGCTGATCAGAGCTGGTCAATAGTTGCATGCATACAACTTTTTATCAGCTAACTTAAAAGGATTTCTGAAATGAGCTCATTGAAAATTAAAAATTGCTCCATGCACTCAAGGTATAGTGACCGCAAGCTTGTTTATATTATATGCAGGAGTGTAACCCCTGAAGGAATGATGTGGATCTGTGCCTCTTGTGGAAAAAAAAACATTTCAGAGTTCTCTGCACCATTATTTAACACTTTTGGAAACTGAAAATCCATTGTTTTCTCTACAGAGCTATGCTAAGTGGTTTGAAAACTGTATGTACAAGTCACAGTTTTTTAACGGATTTGCTGTCTCTCTCTCTTTCGGCTTTTCCCAGTCAGGGGTCGCCACAGTGGATCCCCTTGTCCGCTCATGACTGGCAGTGGAGTTTTACAGTGTTGAGTTGCCAGCCCGGCTCCCAACCTTCCACGGAAGGCACACACACACATGCACTCAAACCTAGGGTCAATTTTAGCATGTCCAATCCACTTGCAGCATGTCTTTGGGGATGTGGGAGGAAACTGGAACACCCGGAGGAAACTCACACAACCGCAGGGAGGACATGCAGACTCCACACAGAAGACACCCCAGCTGAAGATCGAACCGGAGAGCCTCTTGCTGTGAGGTGACAATGCTAATCGCTGCACCACCGCGGCTGTCCATTTTTTTTTAATTGATTTGCTGAAAAGCAGAAATCTTTAATAGAGACATGTTGCAGCAAACACCAGAACTGATTATTTCAAGAGTCAGGACACAAAGAGATTTTTGCATTTCATTGTTTTGAGATCAAAAGCCTGTTCAGTGACTTTGTCTTTGAATTGTAGGTAGGAATCTCCCAGTGCTGCTATGTAAAGAATTTCCAGCCCTTTGTCTCTATGTGGTACAATGCAATTCCTGAAACTGCTCCATCATTGTATATGCTAAATATGAAGACTGTATATTAACTGCATATTAAACTTCAAAACCACAGCTCTGTCTCTTGTGAGAGTAAGCACAAAATTAATCTTTTGTGAAATCACTCCCCTTCAACTATTTAAATTTATTGGCCATCCTATTGCATTCCATAGTACCAGAATATAAAAGTGATCACCCCCTTTCAATCTATCTTGCTGTTTTAAAAATAGTGACTCTCCACTAAAACTTAACTTTTTAGACAGGTAAAACTTAAGTTACCTACTTTCACATCTAACTTCTCTAGTGCACACTGCAGTGTTTAGGATAAACCATTTTTTTGTTCTTACCTTTAAGCATCCCTGTGACTAGCACTTGCTCTAATACCTGCTGGAAAGCACTAGGAAGACTTAAACTGATACAAACATTCAACTCTCCTTATTAATAAGGAGAAATTAATCATAGGCACTAAACAGCTTATAATTGCAAAGTACCTTGCTAAGGGAAGGGAAAACAGCTCCTGTACTTTTCAAAAAAGCACCAAACCAGGCATGTCCAAGGGTCAGCTTCCAGTGATTTCTCCTGTCCACCTGGTGAATCTGGGCATACTGGGGAAATGCAGCAATTGCCTCATTTACACAGACAACCCTCTCCTCCTACCACCCAACACAACAACCTGTGAGAGATGCACTTACATAGCCAAAGTGGAAGCAAAGCTCTCTCCACCCAGGATTGTGCTAGACAGTCAAGAGGAGAAGATTAACACCTGCACTACACCTCAAGCAACACACAGCCCTTCTAAACTCACACCACCAACACTAAATCCACATATGCGGAGGCCCTTAACTGTAACCTGCCCAAGCAACAAGGACCTCCATAGCTGAAACACAAACACCAATCACAACCAAAGTGTCACATAGCTCACAACACCAGTGTGCCACCCAGCAACAGCCCCTAAGGCAAGACAACATACCTAACACTTTAGTCATAGGTGACTCTATAGTCAGGCACACTGATGTCCCACTCACCAGGCTGAACAAGGAGAGAATTACAGTCAGCTACCTGTCGGGTGTCAGGATCCGCCACATAATGCATGCACTCAAGTCACTCCACAACGAGTACAAATATGACTGTTATTGTCCATGTTGGAGTGAATGACTTGAGATGTACCTCCCTGGACTACATGAAAAGAGAAATGGAAGAGCTCTCAGATCATGTGGCCCAGGCAGGTATGACCCTAGCCCAGAGAAGCATCTTGCCTTCGCCCAGAATGATACCACAATATAAGGACAAAACGATTGACTTCAACAATTGGGTAAGCTTCTGGTGTCATTCAAAGGGGATCCAGTATCTGTCTGCCTGGGACGACAGGATCGACAGACAACGATGCTTTGCCAGAAATGGTCTGCATCTGTCGCCCCTGGGATTCAGGTTACTGGCTAAGGCTCTTGCCACACCTATAGTGCCTTTTTTAGGCAAAGTTCAAAGGAAAAAAACACCACCATAACAGGTACAAGCATGCAAAATCTGAAAGTAATGCAACTCAATGCTAGAAATATAAACCTCAACATGCACACTCTCAAGGCACTCCTAAAAATGGAGAACATCGATATCTGTGCAATAACTGAGACCTGGTTCAAGGCTCCAGAGAGCACCCCTGCAATACCAGGCTAAAACTCTTACCACACTTTTCGGCCACCAAACTAGGATCGAAACACTAAAAGTGGAGGAGTGTCCATATTCACCAAGGACTCTATGCTCCACACCAGAAGTATATCCCTCATTGGTAAGATCAGACCATAATCTAATTTCACTGGATGTCCACATCCCGACCCCACCCCCAGCCCAGAAAACCACAGTGAAAAACTTCTCAAAAGTGAACTTCTCACTTCTCAAAACCGAAACTGAATCCTTCAAGGCCCCAGGGCCAGTGGAAACTACAGCCCAAACTGCAGAATCCTATATAAATGCATTCTACGGACATCTCCAGGAATGCATGGATCATGCTATCCCAAACAAAACCAAGACCCAATCATCCAAAGGCAGGTGTCCAGTCTGGTGGACCCCTGCCATAAATAAACTGTACAACAGAAGGAGGAAGCTACTACATGATAGAGCAAAATCCCTAATAGGGAAGGCATCTCTGATCAGTACTAACAAAAAATTACGATCCTTCATAAAATCCTCCAAGGCCAGCTTCGAGAGAAAAATTGCACAGGACACCAAAGACAATCATAAGGCTTTTTTCAGTTATGTTAGAAACCTGGGATGCAACTCCCAGACTTGTTCTGAGTTGATTCTAAACGACAAAAAATACACTGAACCCACAGACATCACCAATATCCTGGCAGACAGGTTCAGTGCAAACTTCTCCACCCCTTCCCCCCCAAAAGAGCAAGTATCTATCCCGGCAAAGGGCTGCCTCCCAAACATCTCTGGTGCTCAGGTGAAGGCTGCCCTCTCCAAAGCAAAAAACGCTGCTTCCATGGGACCAGATGGCGTCCCAGGTTGCGTCCTACATGAACTCCAAGAAGAACTAATCCCTCAAATAAAACAGCTATACAATCTCAGCCTCACTACAGGATATGTGCCCACAGAATGGCGTACAGCAACAGTGGTCCCACTCCACAAAGGTGGAGCCTCTACGGACCCTGGAAACTATGGCCCCATAAGCCTGACTAGCTTAGTCTGCAAGGCTATGGAGAGGATCATCATGGAGCTCATAAACAAAGACATTGGGGACCTACAGACACTAGATCATACCCAGTTCGGCTTTGTCAAGGGCAGATCCTGCCTTTTGAACCTGGTTGACTTCTTCAAAACAGTCACCAAAGCCATAGATGAAGGGAAGGTAGTCCACACAGCCTATCTGGACCTTGCAAAGGCATTTGACACAATACCCCACTCGGGCATCATAGATAAGCTATCCAGCTTAAATATAACCCCCTATGTCACAAGATGGGTCACAAACTGGCTCAAAGACAGAACCCACAGAGTGAGAGTTGCTGGAGCCATGTCAGACTCGAAACCGGTCACAAGTGATGTCCCACGGGGTTCTGTCCTGGGACCACTCTTGTTCAGTATATACTTTTCCATGGTACAGGCAAACGTGGGAGGACTATGGCTCACCAAGTTCGCAGACGACTGCAAACTGGGTGCCATAATCAACTCTCCAGCTGACACAAACATCCTTCAAAAAGGTCTCACAGAGACAGATAACTGGTGCCAGTGCCATGGTTTAAAGCTAAATGCCAAAAAATGTATAGTCATACCCTTTGGCAAAAACAATGTGCCCACAAATTACCACATAGGTGGAAACCCATTAAGTACAGAGAAAGTTATTAGGACCTGGGGACCCAAGTTGATAGCAATCTCTCCTTTGAAAACCACATTGCCAAAGTGGTTAGAAAGACCTTCTACATAGCCCACCTCATCACGAAGGGTTTCACATCTAGATCAAGAGAGGTAATCATGCCCCTTTATTCATCCCTCATCAGGCCCATCATAGAATACAATGCCCCTTTTGGGATGTACCTTACCCGACACCTGCAGCAATTAGAAAGACCCCAAAAGTATCTCACCAAGAGGATCAAGGGTCTCAAACAGATGCCATATGCTGCTCGGTTAAAAAAACTCCAGCTCTACTCAGTTGCATACCGCCTACTTCGAGGCGATCTATGCCTGACATACAAAGCTATGTCAAATCCAGAATTAATGGACATGCTCCACCTCAGTAAATCTAAATCCCTTAGAGCCACATGCTCGAGGGACTTGAACCTCAGCACAGAAATAAATAGAACTTGCTGGAAGGACAGGTTCATAACCCAGAGGCTCCCTTCACTCTGGAATAGAATTCCAGTTCATGTGAGGCAGAGCACCTCACTGAATCTCTTCAAGAAGAATCTCGATAGGTGGATGGGGGATCATAGGTTTGTCCCAAGGATTACTCCCGTGTCACTATTAGACAGAGGCACAGTAAACTAAACCTTAAAAAGGGCACAGTATACTCAAATCAAGGGGTGGCGTAAGCCATACAGAATCGGGCTAGGCTTACAATTGCCCCAGGACAGATAGCCTAGTATGAACCTATGAACCTATGAACCTATACCACCAGGCTAGTTGCCCAACACAGTGCATCTGAAATTCTTCTGGTGCAACTAACACTAGGTAAGACTGCAATCCAAATTGTAGCTTGCTACAGATCCCCTACCATGCTCTAAGATTCTCACTACACCTTTCTAAACATACTGGAAAATATTAAGATGCAACCAAACACCCTAATACTGGGTGATTTCAACTACCCTGCCATTAACTGGGAAAACTACTCGTGTACCAACACTTTTGTCCAACGGTTCATGGAATTCATGAATTCCAATGCCCTGGATCAAATAATCCATAGTCCCACCAGGGGCTCCAATATCCTAGACCTGTAATTACCAACATGGGAAATCGATGCTCCACACCTATGGTCACCCCCTTGTTGGTCAGGTCAGACCATAAACTAATCACCCTTAACATCCACATCCCACCCCCATCCCCAGTAAGGAAACCTCCATAAAAAACTTCTCCAAAGCCAACTTCATGCTACTCAAGTCAGAAGTGACAAACTTCATGACACCCATGCAGGTGGGAACTGAAAGTTCGACTGCTGAGTCCTACACTAAGGCACTGTACGAGCACATCCACTCATGCATGAATCGTGCCATCCCAAATAGAACCAAGATGCTCTCCTCCCTAAAAAGGAAGCCAATCTGGTGGTCCCCTGCCATAAACAAACTTTACAACAAAAGGAGGAAACTGTTGCAGAAAAGAAGAAAATCCCACGATGCCAAAACTTCCCTTACCAGCCTCAGTAAGAAGCTGAGATCCCTCGTAAAATCCTCCAAAGCTAGTTACAAAAATAAAATTGCCAAAGATTCCAAAGACAACCACAAGGCATTCTATAACTATGTCAAGAATCTAAATGGCAATGCTCAGATCTGCTCTGAGCTACAACAGAATGGCATTAAATATACTGATCCCAAGGATATTGCCAGTATACTGGAAGATCGATTCAGTGCCAACTTCACCCCCCTCTCACCCCCTAAATGGCCCATCTCAATACCGGAAGATTGCCAGATTCCAGTAATAACAGCCACACAGGTAAAAAACGCACTCTCCAAAGCTAAGAATACAGCATCTGTGGGACCAGATGACATCCTGGGCTGTGTACTACATGAACTACAAAATGAACTGGCACCTCACCTAAGTGTCATGTTTAATCATACCCTCACCTCGGGCTTTGTGCTCATTGAGTGGCAGACAGCTACAGTTATCCCACTTCACAAGGGCGGATCCACCTTGGATCCCGGGAAATACCACCCTATCTGTCTGATGAGCCTGATCTGCAAGGCCATGGAACGTATTATCATGGATCTTATAAACAAAGATACTGGCAACCTTCAAACACTGGACCCCACCCAGTTTGGGTTCGTGAAGGGCCGATCTTGTCTCCTGAACCTGATTGATTTCTTTGAATCAGTCTCCAGAGCCATGGATGAAGGTAAGGCAGTCCACACAGCCTATCTGAACCTCACCAAGGCCTTTGACACCATACCCCACTCTGGAATCATAGATAAACTTACTAAGCTGGGCATAAATCCCTATGTCACTCGATGGGTTGCCAACTGGCTTACTGACAGAACCCACACTGTAAAAGTAGCCGACTCCACATCCAACTCCAGACAAGTGACAAGTGGAGTACCTCAGGGTTTGGTCCTGGAACCGCTTTTGTTTGGCATCTACTTCTTTGAAGTACAGGCCAACACTAAGGGACTCTGGTTAACAAAGTTCGCAGATGACTGCAAACTGGGAGCCATTATTGAATCCCCAAATGATGTGGATATTCTACAAAAGGGCCTTACAGAAACAGATGCTTGGTGCCAGAGTCACGGGATCAGTCTCAATGCCAAGAAATGAATAGTTATCCCCTTTGGGAAAAAACATGTACCCGTGAATTGCCACATAGGTGTCAGTACACTAAACACTGAAGGTGTGATAAGAGACTTAGGGACACAGGTGGACAGTGGTCTCACCTTCAATAACCACATTGCCACAACAGTCAGGAAATCCTTCTATGTGGTACACCTCATCACTAAGGGCTTTCGTCCAGAAAAAAGGAGGTCATTGTCCCACTGTACTCATCCCTCATTAGACACATTATAGAATACAGTGCCCCATTTGGTATGTACCTCTCAAGACATCTGCAGCAATTGAAAAGGCCACAGAAATATCTCACTAAAAGAATCGCAGACCTAAAGCAGATTCCCTATGCTGACCACCTTAAAAAACTCCAGCTATACTCTGTCGCATATCGTCTAGTCAGAGGCAATCTCTGCTTAACATACAAGTCCATGTCAAACCCAGAGATGTTGGACATGCTACACTTAAAGAAATCCCAAGCCCTCAAAGCCACATGCTTCAGGGATCTAAACCTTGTCATCACAATAAACAAAACATGCTGGAGGGATAGGTTCCTGACCCAGAGACTCCTCAGACTCTGGAACAGACTGCCCATACATGTTAAGCAGAGCGCCTCCTTGGCCTTCTTCAAAAGGAACCTTGATGATTGTATGGGAGAAAGGAAATTCACACCGGGGATCATATCAGTCACCCTGCTAGACAGGGGTCCAGGGAAGTAAATAGTGTGGGAAGAAATAGCCAGGGAATTGTTATGGCTAGGCTTGTAGGGCCGATAGCCTAGTACCAAACTATGAATCTATGTTGTGGAATGGTTTCATTGACTAATAGATTAACCTAGGATAGTGTATATGCATTTTACTAACAGCTTTGTCCTGAGAAATGTATTTATTTATTTGACATTTGTTGACCCGGATAGTCTGACAGAGCTAGTCCCCTTTTTCAGTGGACACCCAGGGGGAAAAGCTCCACAGTAAAATAAGCAATAAAAATTACAGTATTGAAGTAAAATATAATAGAAATATATACAATAAAGTATTACAGCAAATGTCCATTATAGTACAAGTGAGAGAAATCTGCAAAAGAAACAATAGGACAAAATAACAAATATTGATGTGGGTGGTGCCAAAAAGCTGGCAGAAAAAGGAAGAAAGTAATGCAGTTAGGATTATCCTGAGTGGACAACTGTACATTAGAAGGCATTTAGGTTTATAAGCAAAAGACTGTGAGGATATTCATTACAAAATTATTTCAAACGTAGCATGGCTTATGCAGTATTTTGGCTGCATTCTTGATACCTTTTATATTGCAGCATCTTTTAACAATGTTAACATTTTCCCATCTCTCACCTTTGTTCTGTGTAAACTGGCAATTTAAAGGAGCTCTCAACTGTGGAATGAAGACTGTCAGGAATGATGGATAACAGGTACAGGGAACAGATGATTCCACTGAGGATCTTAAAAGGGGCTAGTGGGATTTTGGTAAAACTCTTACCAGAATTAACAGGACTCAAGGAAGGGATCAGCCTGAGGGATATAAAGCAAGCAGTTGTTTGCCTCTTTACAGAGGTGCACCCAGGAAATGTCCAGGTAATATGACAGGCCAATAAGGCTGATTTTTAGTGGTGAGCAACATGATGGAACACAGGTAATGCCAAGGCTTACAATGCATCTGAGGTAAAACAGACTGCTTGATATTTCCAAAAATGGAGACATTGCAAGTAGGTACTGAGAGACAAAACTGATCTACTTCTATATTTGGGTTACCATGGAGTAAGGAAGATGTAACCCTGTGGATGTGGTCTATCTGGATTTCTTTAAATCTTATGCTATGGTCTGATACCACAGGATCCTGACAAAAAAAGGCCCACAGGTGTGGGTAGCAATAGGTGTAAATGGGTGATGAGCTGGATTAATCATCATCATCATCATCTTTTGGCTGTTCTCTTTAGGGGTCATCACAGCGGATCATCTGTTCCATTTCTTCCTGTCCTCTGCATCTTGCTCTGTCACACCAACCACCTGCATGTCCTCTCTCACCACATCCATAAACCTTATCTTAGGCCTTCCTCTTTTCCTGTTACCTGGTAGCTTCATCCTTAGCATCTTTTTCCCAATATACTCAGCATCCCTCCTCAGCACATGTCCAAACCAACGTAATCTTGCCTCTCTGGCTTTGTCTCCAAACCTTCCAACCTAGGCTGACCCTCTAATATACTTATTCCTAATCCTGTCCATCCTCGTCACACCCAGTGCAAATCTTAACATCTTTAACTCTGCCACATCCAGCTCTAACTCCTGCCTTTTTTCAGTGCTGCTGTCTCCAACCCATATAACATAGCTAGCCTCACTACCCTCTTGTAGACCTTCCCTTTCACTCTTACTGGTACTCGTCTGTCACAAATCACTCCTGACACTCTTCTCCACCCACTTCATACTGCCTGTACTTTCTTCTTCACCTCTCTTCCACACTCACCGTTACTCTGAAGTATTGATCCCAAGTATTTAAACTCATCCACCTTCACCACCTCTACTCCCTGCATCCTTACCATTCCTCTATCCTCTCTCTCATTCACACACACATATATTCTGTCTTAGTCCTGCTGACCTTCATTCCTCTTCTCTCTAGAGCATACCTCCATCTCTCCAGGGTCTCCTCCACCTGTTCCCTACTCTTACTACAGATCACAATGTCATCTGCAAACATCATAGTCCACAGGGACTCCTGTCTGATCTCGTCTGTCAACCTGTCCATCACCATTGCAAATAAGAAAGGGCTCAGAGCTGATCCTTGATATAATCCCACCTCCACCTTAAACGCATCCGTCACTCCCACCGTAGACCTCACCGCTGTCACACTACCCTCGTACATATCCTGTACCACTCTTACATACTTCTGACACTCCTGACTTCCTCATACAATACCACAACTCCTCTCTGGGCACCCTGTCTTATGCTTTCTCTAAATCCACAAAGACACAATGCAACTCCTTCTGACCTTCTCTGCACTTCTCCATCAACACTCTCATAGCAAACGATGAGCTGGATTAATAAATTATATAATTATAATTTAATTATAATATCATTGTATATGCTAAATATGAAAACTGTTGTGGAATGATATTATAATTATATTTAATTATAATTATATAATTTATAATTAATAAAAAGGAGAAAAGGTGCTAGGTGGGAACTGTCAAAGAATAAAAAGGTAGAAGTACCTCACATGGTCAGTCTTCAGTTTAACCATAGATAATGTTGTTCCATTTTGACATCCTGGGGAAACTAATGGGCTGATAAGGACTTTCTCCCTGGTTGAGAACAAATGCACCCTAGGGCTGTTGCTGAGGCCAGGAAAAAATAAGTCAGTGTCTTGCCTCCACTGGAGGAATAAATGGACCAGTTGGGTGTGGGTGGGGCATCTACCAGGGCTGATCTTACATGGTAGAAAAAGAAAGCCTTGAGGGATACCACAGTGGAAAAGGGAGGCTAAGGACTATAAGGAAAGGAAGGCTTTTTGAGTGATATTACGTTTCTGGGAGAGATTCAAGATGGATAAATGCCTGAAACAATGGACTGGATACCGACTCCATAGTGGTCTTTTATTAATATTAATTTCCCATTATTGTTTTGTTAAAGTTTGAGATGGTGGTATGTCAGGGGTTTTTCCTTACTGTGAGATATAGAAATTTCAGAGTTAGCATATTTAAGTAGCAAGGCTGTCGGGGCTGCTTTCTGCATTCGAGGGAGGCTGTAAACCATTGTAAAATTATAATTTTAATAATTGTAAACTAGAACTATGATTGTTAAACAGCATTATTTTCTTCAATTTTCATTTGCTATGATTTTATTTTTGTAAGTCACCATCTGAGGAAGTTAATCCTGAGAAAAATATCATCTAATGTTTTGCAGAGTAAGGCAGAATGCTCAGCAGGGTGTAGTAACACAGTACTATTAGTACAATGGGCCATATCATTAGTGAGTAGTGTGAACTGAAGTATGGTCAGTATAATGTGCCCTATAGTGACCAGTAATGACACAACTGTAATGGACCATATCATTAGTGAGTAGTGTGAACTGAAGTATGGTCAGTATACTGTGCCCTATAGAGTGACCAGAAATGTTTGCTTTTTAAAAACAGAATGTGAATATTTATTTATTAATATGGCACTTCTTGCATTTTTTCTTACTTAGTTTTTTAGCAAAAGTTTTTAATAAAAGCTTTTAGGGTATATTTTAGATAATTTAAGATGTTTTAAATGTGCAGCTTTATTAAAAGTTTTTTAGCAATGTTTTTAACAGTGTTCCTAACCTCATCTCATGGTGGTTATTGATGCAGCATTTTCATTGTTTTTTCTTCAGTAATTGATTAATTGGAAGGAGAATAAAAGTTAGGCAATGTTGTAAAGTCCGCATCTGAGGAAGTCTGTGTAATAGGGACAAAAATGTGGTGTATGTAAAGCGTTTATGTGCTGGATTGTTGTATATTAAATTTTGGACATTAAAAGTGAGAGAGTGCACTGTTTTTTTTCCCTTTCCAAGGTACTATCTTGGATTTTTCAGTATAATGTGCCTTATAGTGACCAGCAATGACACCACTAGAATGGGCCATATCTTTAGTGAGTAGTATGAACTGAAGTATGGTCAGTATAATGTGCTCTATAGTGACCAGTAATGACATGACTGTAATGGACCATATCATTAGTGAGTAATGTGAACTGAAGTGTGGTCAGTATAATGCATCACACAGAGTGACCAGTAATGGCACCACTGTAATGGACCATATCATTAATGAATAATGTGAATAGCACTGGCACTAATATGGCTTCCTGAGGTACATCAGCAGTAGTAAGATATGAGGCTAAGTGGCCTTGTCATGCATGCTGATAACTTTGAAACCAATTTATAATGGCATCTCTTTAGTTTAGTCAGATTCAAATGTTTTATCAATACTAAATGGTTAAGAGTAATTAAGACCTTTGAGTAATCCAGTAACAAAGCCACCATGTAAAGCCTCTTGTTAGGGGACGAGGAGATGCAGTTCACATGTTTAACTAATATGTCTAGTCTTGAAGATGTCTGGTATTTTGATAAAATTTGCTGGTTTCTAATTCACTGTGTTACTTGTTAACCTACAACTTACTCCAGTTCTTTTTCCACTGGACTTACTATGCTTATATGCCAGTAATTCTCAACTCTGGAGGTGTCAGAAGTACATTTTTTTGTATTGGTTTGACTTTGTTGTACTTTACTATGTTCAGAATCACACTTTATCTTAAAATGTCACAGGCAAGAGAAGGGTAAATTTCTTTACAGAAAGAGTGTGGTAGCTTAATCCTACAGGCTGTTCCAAGGCCTTTTCCTCTAGTAAGTATATTTCTGACTGCAATTGCTGATGTATGTTTAAAGGTGCAACACTGTTCTGCGAACTGTTACTATAGTAACTGCCAGGACTGGGTGCTGAAGATATTCTTTGCATAAGCTTTTTAATGATGGTGGAAGAGGATGATTAAAGATATCAACCAATCCTACATGTATTATCAAGGAGAATTTGCTGGTTGTGGTCTTATTTATTATCAGTTATGCCACTTGCATACTTTTGCAGGCTTATTGAATCTGTTCTACTGTAGTACTGAATAGTTCTTCTGGTTGGCATGTCTCTTCTGCTACTGGTGTTTATTAGTCATACATTTCTACATATTTAGAGAGTAAAAACAAAATGGAAATGCCAGCAATGCTAGAACTTCCAGTGAGTGACCCCCCCCCCAAACCTCTTGTAATAGAGGCACATGGGATATGTGCAAATGATCCTTATGAACATCAGGTGTTTCAGCTAATTGGCGATTCTGAATGCCCATGACTTCTTTTGTCGTTTTAATGGAGAATTTCAAGCCAATAAAGCCAAACCCCACTAGCTGTGGATATGCATATTTCAGCCTTGTTATGACCTCACCAGCACAGCACAAGCAGAGTATTTGACAAAGCATTAGAAACACAGGGCTGTTATACCCAGCTGATGTCCATTATTATTAGCGTCACTGCAAAAATATCCCAAACAACAAACTAAAACAATGAGTGAGAAGGTCACTGAAAAACCAAGCAATAAAAACAAAATGAAAACTCCAGCAATACTAGAACTTCCACTGAGTGACCTACCAAACCTCTTGTAATAGAGGCACATGGGATATATGCAAGGGCGCCCGCAGGCAGGTGCAAGGGGGTGCACTTGCACCCCCCTGGAATCGGCTGGCCAGGAGATTAATTTACTTCTAATTAAAAAAAAAAATTAAGGGCGTTCTTCTTTAAGAACTCCCTTTGCATCCGGTCATACAAATGGAGGTGCTTGCGACCTGTTTTCATCTTTTCCATATGTGCGGATGGTTTACGTCTTTATCTTCCGCATTTGCGCGTAAAATTTGAATTCTAGATGGGCGCGCCAGCAGAGATGCCGTGTTGTGTCCAGGAAGAGGGTTGCCATTAAAATCGGAGCAAGCAAGCTGTTTCAGGAGCAGAGAGGGATTCCACAAAGGTAGGAGCTCCTTTGGTCATTTGCAACATTTCACACAACTAAAATTTCAAAGCCTAGAACGCTGGCTTAACTAATCAATGTTTTATTAAATGCAAATACATCTAAGCCATTCATATTTCACTTAGGTGAAATCTCAATTTATTTACAAAATTTCACACCAACTGAACAAGTTGCCCATGCTAAACTTAAAGGGATATTTATAAATCATAAATTATCCTTCAAGAACCATATTGGCTATGTAACCTGAAAATTCAAAACACTACCTAACAGAAACAGTACTGCAAATATAGTCCAGACTCTGTTAGTACCTACATTACTTTATGATTCTTCTATTCATTCATTTATTTAGTTACAATTTGAATCCACTGCTTTTTAATTTTTCCTGCAACAAACACATATGTGCTACCTAATAAGCTGTTCATACAGCATTATGGGTAGTTTTGAAGTAGTTTTGTAATATGTGTATAAGGTTTCTGTTAATATTTGCTAGTTAGTTTAATCAAGTATTTATATTACTTTAATTCAGATAGCTTAGTTTTATTTTTAAGTTCAGTTTGACATTACTAATTTCTGTTTAGTTGATTATAGTTTAGAGCTCAGTTAGTCTCTTAGGTAATGATTTTCATGGGTTTAAATGTTCTGGTGAGGTTGCTTAGTATTTATTTTACTGTATGTATCTAATATTATTTTTTGCAGTTTGCTTAAGTGAGGCTTAAGTACCATGTTAAACATTCTTGGAGTAGCGATGAATACTTTGATAATATGCATAGGATAAGAATAAAATATTTACTCTCTGTACCATATACTTGTCCATCACTACCACTTCTCAGGTTGTGTTGTTAGGAGATTAGATAGGTAGACAGATAGATACACACACACACACACACACACACACACACACACACACACACACACACACACACACACATTATATATATATATATATATATATAGATAGATAGATAAGCAGGCAAACAGAGAGACAGACAACTGAACACAAAGAATTACATATACATACCCAGTTGGAGTTCCATAACAAATATGTAATACTTATTACTCATAAATGGAGAAGAAATGGGATAGATAGGAAGGTAATAAAAGGGAGAACAGAAAGCAGGGACAGACACAAGGATTACTATAAGGCATGAAAGGGGATTGGGGAAAGAAGGATGATTCATTAATTATGTATGTACACATGTATTCATGCATTCATTATTAGAAAGAGCCCTTTTTCATATATAGGAAATAAGTGTATCAGATGAAACAGAGAAAGAAGAGCAGACAGCAGGGTCAGGTAGACCAATGTAAACAGACCTACACAGAAATACAGACACTTGCAGTGGAAAAAACAAAAGGTAGGGAGGACAGCAGATAAGCACAGACATATAGGGGATGTACAGGGGATGGACAAGTGATAGTGGTCAAGGCTGGAAAATTTAAAAGGAATGTAGAAAGACACATAAGGGATGGAAAACACCAAGATGGGATAGGGTAGCATCCTTGCACAGCTGTATGCCAGGCATCACTCACTTGGGTGAATAATATTATAGGATCATAGGAAGTTACTAGGCTATTGGCCCTGAAGCCCTTATAAGTCCAGGCAAGAGTTTAGCCCATGTTTAGACAAGTCAGCACCCAAAGCCCCTGTCCAGCAGAGACACAGGTAAAATCTCAGGGATGCATTTTCTGTTCCCCATCCAGTTATCCAGGTTGCACTTACAAAGGGATAATGAGGTACTCTGCTTGATGTGGAGAGGGTGTCTATTCCATAGATGGGGGAGTCTCTGGGATACAAATCTGTCCCATCAACAAGTCCTATTG
Source organism: Protopterus annectens (assembly GCF_019279795.1). Taxonomy (NCBI): domain Eukaryota; kingdom Metazoa; phylum Chordata; order Ceratodontiformes; family Protopteridae; genus Protopterus; species Protopterus annectens. The sequence goes on from NC_056745.1 coordinate 202,736,452, forward strand.
ATGTCACAGACCAGGTTGAGGTCACGCATGCGTTTTACTCAGGTGGAGTTTGACTTGCGGATATGCAGCAGTCCCATTAAGGCAGGGTCTGAGATTGCTTTGTATGCCAGACAGGGGTCACATCTGAGGAGTCTGTATGAAACTGAGTAGAGGGACAGGGCTTTTAGCCTATCTGTATTGAGGCCACGGATTCTCCTGTTGAGGAACCTCTGTGTGGTCTCTCCAGCTGCTGCATGTGCTTAGTAAAGTACATGCCGAAGGGGGCATCGTACTCAGTAATTGACCTTATAAGAAAAGAATACATGGATGTTATGACCTCCTTGTCCCTGGAAGAGATACCCTTACTTATGAGGTGGGCCATGTAGAAAGCTTTCCATACAACGGAAGCAACATGGTGGTCAAAAGTCAGGTTGTTATCAACCTGGGTGCCCAAATCCCTCACGACTGATTGCATGCTTAGGACGTTGTTATTAATGTGATAATATGTGGTGACATCACTTTCCCCAAAGGGGATGATGATGCATTTTTTTGGCATTCAGCCTGAGGCCATGTTTCTGGCACCAGTCATTTGTTTGGGTGAGACCCTCTTGGAAGACGTCCACATCACTTGGGGAATTGATAACTGCTCCCAGCTTGCAGTCATCAGCAAACTTGGTCAGCCACAGCCCACTGGTTTTGGCCTGCATCTCAGAGACGTATATCCCAAATAACAGAGGCCCCAAGACCAATCCCCTGGGGTATGCTGCTCATTTCGGGTTTACTGCTTGAGGTGGCTTCCCCTATTTTGATTAGGTGGGTTCTATCATTGAGCCAGTTTACTACCCATCTGGTAACATACGGAATGATGCCTAGTTGAGAGAGTTTATCTATTATGCTCAAGTGGGGAATAGTGTCAAAGGCTTTGGCCAGGTCAAGGTAGGTGGTGTGCAACATCTTCCTCTTGTCCAATGCTTTGGTGACTGTCTCAAAGTCAACCAGATTTAACAGACATGACCTCCCCTTGACAATGCCAAACTGTGTGGGGTCGAGTGTTTGGAGGTTGGCAATGTCCCTATTAATGAGGTCCATGTTAATCCATGCCATGGTCTTGCAGCTCAGGCTAGTTAGGCTGTTGGGGCTATAATTTCCTGGATCGGTGGACACTCCACCTTTGTGTAAAGGGATGACAGTGGCAGTCCTCCACTCGGCTGGGACAAAGCCGGTACTCAGGCTTTGGTTGAATAGGGTGCCTAATGGTGCTGCAAGTTCATGCCTGAGTTCATGTAGGATGCAGCCGGGGATGTTTTCAGGTTCCATGGAGGCTGTATATTTTGCCTTTGAGAGGGCAGTGAGGATATGTTCCCCTAGAGGAGGGGGCAGGTACTGAGGATGTCCTGATTTACTGATGGGGGGAACAGAGGGGTGAAGTTTTTGCTGAATCTGTCAGCCAGTAGGTTGGCTATATCTACAGCATTTGTGTATGTGGTGTCCTTGACCACCAGTTATGAACAGATCTGGGTGCTTCCTTTGAGATTGCGGACATATGTGAAGAAGGCCTTATGATTGTCTCTAGTAGATGTGGTCAATTTGGAGTCTAAGTTAGCTTTACAGGATTTCACTTGTGCTCTTATTTGCTTGTTCAGGCTAAGGAGAGATTGCTTCCAATTGGGCACCTGCTCCTTCTTGGTCCTAGACTGCAATTTTTTTCCTTTTGTTATATACTTTATTGCAGATGTCCACCAGACAGGTTTACTCTTCCTTGCGGAGGATTATTTTGTCCTGTTGGGTATTCCTGATTCCATGCGTCTATATAAATGCTCGTATAGTACTTTGGTATAGATTTGGATATTGGTGCCAGTTCCTACAGAGGGGAAGGAGGCTGTGAAACTGTTTATACCATTCCTCAAGAGAATGTAATCAGCTTTGGAGAAGTTTTTTTATTTGACCCTAGCTAGAGGGGGTCAGGGGAGATGGTGACTTCGAAAGTGACTGCTTTATCTTTGGATCTTGCCAGGGAGGATGATACTGTAGGGGGTGCTGCCGTGGTTACTCATGTTGGTTAATACCAAGTCCAAGATATTATCACCTCTTGTTGGGGTATCGGCTAGCTGTTCCAAAGCATTTGCATTGATAAGATTGAGGAATCTCTGGGCATTCGTGTTCTGGCATGAGTAATTGTTCCAATCTATGGTTGGGTAGTTAAAGTCACCCAAAATCAGGGTAAAAGGTTGAATCATAATAGATTTGAAGAGGTGTAGATAGGTGGAGTGGGCATCTTGAGTCAAATTTGGGGGCTTGTAGTAGCTATGATTTGAATAGGGGTTTTGTCAATGGTTAACTGTACCTGGAGTGTCTCCTGTGTGTCATACTTAATAAATAAATAAATAAATATAAATATATATATATATATATATATATATATATATATATATATATATATATAATATATATTGAAACTCCACTTCCTTTGGCTTTGCTGCCCACAGTTTGGGGTCTGAATGTATGATAGGTTGAGAAACCAAGTAAGGCTGGGTTGCTCTTCACAGCTTTGAATCAGGTTTCTGTGACTGCACAGATGTCTGCATCTTCCAGGGTTAAGAATGCTTGCAATAAGTGCAGTTTCATGTTTAGACTCCTAGCGTTTAGCAGCATGACCTTTAATTTGCATTTTGTTGAAATGTTTTATGTTGGTACTTAGCATCAACCTCATGGCTTTTCCTAAAAAAGCACTATAGGGGAGACAAGGGCCTTTGCCAGAAGCCTGAAGCCCAAGTGGGACAGATGCAGGCCATCTCTAGCAAAGCATTGTGGTCTGTCGATCATATATTCCCAGGCTGACAAGTACTGGATCCCCCTGGAATGACACCAGAAACTAAGCCAATTGTTAAAATCAATCATTTTCTGTTTGTATCGAGGCATCATTCTGGGTGACGGTAGAATGCTGCTTAAGGCTAGGGTCATACCTGCCTGGGACACATATTCAGAGAGCTCAGTCATGTCTCTCTCTTCAAATAGTCTAGGATGGTACATCTCAAGTCGTTCACGCCAACATGGACTATGATAGAGTCATAACAGTACTTGTTGTTGAGAGACATGAGTGCATGTGATATGGCAGATTCTGACACCTGACAAACAACTAACCGTGACTTTCTCCTTATCCAGCCTGGTGAGAGGCACATCTTTGTGTCTCACAATGGAGTCTCAAATGACTAATATGTTGGGTTTATGGTTAGGCCTTAGTGGTTATGAGACACAGGTGTGTGGAATATGCATGGTATTTGGTATGGAGGGTTGTGGAGTTGGTGTGTTTTTGCCTCCAACGTCTCCTTTCTTTGGGTTTGTTTATGTTGAGAACCTTGTCCTTTGCATATGTTGGTGTGTGTTGTGTAGTTGTGGTGTTTGAGGTGTGCTGATTGTACTGACAACCTTCTCAGTGCCAGATATACTGGCATGTTAGGGAGAGAACATACACTCTAGGTTCTTAATGTAATTACATCTCTCACAAATTGTGTCCTTGGGTGGTAGCAGTAGATGGTTGTCCATATACATGAGGCAGTTGCTACACTCTCTCAGGATGCCCATACCAACCAGGCTAGCGGGAGAAACCATAGGAAATTGTCCATCCATATTTGTCAGAATCTGAGGGAGAAAGGCCAGGGAGACCTAAGGGGTAGGCCTAAAGCCCAAGTGCTTAAACCAAAACTAAGAGGCTTAGAATAATACTTACAATTTCAACAGGCTATAAACACAGTAATAAATGCAACAGAAAAGATGTAATTGAACACTTTAGAGAACATGTAGCAGCAAGTAGCAGAAGAAAAAGATGAAGTAATAGAGTAGGAGGAGGAAACACAAATGGTGTATAAGCAGCTGAATAAAGGTTTTTTTTTTTTTTTGCATTATATTTTTTGTCTGTTCCTCATAAAAATTCTGTTTTTGACAAATCACTGGGATGAGCCAAGGATTAAAGTTACTAAATAAATGACATGCATTTGAGTTTCAGACTTGATATCCTTCAGAAAATATATTCTAACACAAATCCTGTTATTCTAGCAATGTTCTAAGTGTATGTGTGTGTGTGTGTGTGTGTGTGTGTGTGTGTGTGTGTGTCAGAGAGAGAGAGAAATGCCCTAGTTAGATCTAGCAGGTGGAATTTATTGCCAAGTGCATTTTCAAGGAATTGTGAGCTTCAAGGGAAGCAAAGGTTACTGCTGCTCATGCTGAGTCTGCTTAAAATGTACAACTGTTTTGTTTAGCAAATGGTATCATTATTGTGGTACAGAATTTTAAAGCAGTGTTAACACAGCAGGTAGCATACTTGCATTTTGATGCAAAGGGCTGTAGGTTCCAGTCCTACAGTATGTACATTTGTATTTTAAGGGGGTATAGTACTGCAGCGTCCTTAGTATGTCCTCCTTTGGATGAGACACCTAATAACTATGAACCTGTTTTTCAGCTTGCCACTCATTCCCTATTGCAATATACCAGCTTACCATTTCTTTTTATGTAACAAAGGCAATTTATTCTTCAAGGGCAACAGGCACTGAATTTGTAAATGAAACACAAATATAAAGTTTTTTTCTAGCAACAACCTCTTCATTGGTTTCAGATCTCTTTAATGTGGAATTATTCAGATGACTTTTACTTCTGCAGAGATTCTGCATATTGACTGATATTGGTGGACTGTATGACAGAAGTTTGAGTGGCCCTTTATGGTTGAAATGTTCTGAATTGGGCAGGTTGTCATTATTGGTTCATATGATTTGTTTCATTGCTTAAAGGAAAAATGCTCAGAACTATAAATTTAAAACACACTCTAACAAGTGGTGTTGTATTATACAAGGGATATAATTCAATTATTATGTAGTATAATTAATACAGTCAGGAAGGTGAATCAAAGAACTTTTGCATGGTTCTAAAAATGTGTGCAAGGATCCTGTGATTTGGAAACAGGCCAAAGGTAAACTTATCCTGCCACTGGCCAGATGCATGTTCATTGAATGTGGGTTTCGATGCTGTTTCAGTGAATGTGGGTTTCAAAGGTAGAGAAGTTTTAATGCTAAGTCTGTTTTCATTGTAAGACTATTGCTTTGTTTAGGTTTAGTAAATGCCTATCAGTGTTTGTGCTATAAAATTTGAAATAAAAGTTGTAAATGAAATCCAGATATCTGTAATCATTGTAGAAGTAAAGCATAAAACAGTATGCACACTGAGAGATTTGAACAGTGTCTATGACCAATGGGGAGAAATAGCCAAGTAATGGGACACTGGAATGACTGCGTGGGTTGGGGGGGGGGTGAGTGGGCGGGGGCAGCAGAGGGGGTGGGGCTGCATGGGCGGGGCTTGGGTTTGCACCCCCCTGCAAAAAATCCTGCGGGCTCCCTTGGATATATGCAAATGATCCTTATGAACATCAGGTGTTTAGAGAAGAAAATCAAGAGGTAGCAGGGTGATATTGTCACTGCATTAAGCACTGGTTAAGCCATAGCTGGAGTACTGCTTTCTGTGCCTAGACCTTATAAGAACAGGGAGACTGCAGTCCTGGAGAGAGAGGAAACCGGAGTAGGATGGCAAGAGGATTTCTTTCTATACACACTGAGCAGAGTAGAGGGGGGGCATTGACTGCAACTCTGATCTGAGATATATACGTATCCCATTTTTTTGGATTATTTATACTGATTATTGTTTCTAGCAATTTATATACAGCACTTTTTCTTGCCTGCTGCATAGTTTTTAGTGCATTTTATTGCTATTAACTAATCTACACAGGTAACTGATTTGTTTGCAGTTAAAAGCATTCTGTAGAGTCTCTTTGCTCCTTTATCTGTTTAAAAACTTTTATTTTGTGGCTTTCTGTAGTGTTTACTGTCTAAAGAGTCTAGGATAATAGCTTTAGTATTGGTCCCCACCCTCCCTGTTTGTGTCTTGTTATACTTGGTGGCTTTGCAGTTGCCCGTCCCTACTGTAAATTTGATCTGGGACACTCCTCCCAGTCTAGTGTCATTAGCTCAGTCTACCTAATACAGAGAGAACATCTGAGAAGGCCTTCTGTTTCTCCTTTTTCCCTTTCAAAAAAATTGCCTGAATCTCCTTGTGTTCTGACTGTGCTTCTCAAACATTTTGGAAATATAGAGTATATTTTAGAGCATTTATTATAACTGTAATTGCCTTAATATTGCTACAACTCAAGTGCTCTAGGTTGCACTGCATCTGAATTGTTTGTGTGTTTTAGCTGCTTTTCTGTATATATAGACTTCTCTGTATATGTAGACTAGCTACTTATTCTGCTGTATTACTGCCTCTTAAATCGTTTTTCAGTTGTGCACTTGCCTTGCTTCATTTAAAAAGTTTTAAATTGCTAATTTTGTAGAGTTTTAATTGCATTTACTGTTTAGGACTACACACTCAAGTGTGTTAGCCTTTTCTGTGTTTATTTACTGTATTATTGCATTGTTTAGCCTGTTTCAACAAAAAAATATACTACCGTGTTTGCTCGTTTCCCACCTTTTCTAGCCAGTCCATATCCCAGGCCTTGCTTGTCTCAGGACTTTATTTTCTGTGTTCAGAGCTATCCAGACCTTGCTGTGGTAGAGGAAGGTTCTACTGCCTACCAGTAGGACTGGTGAGCATTGTACTGCCTATCTAACGCTAGAGGAGTGGTTTGCAGCGTTGAAATTGTAATTTTATTAGCCTTTTTGGGCTGATTTCTATCCCTTTCAACTTTCTGGCTTAAAAACGCATGTACCAATAAACGAAAAACAAGCTGAAAAAAGCCACAAAAACACCAGCTTCCAAATGCACGGGTACTCTCGTCAACTTTAATGTATTTTAAAATGTCAATCCAACACGGTAAAAAGTGACCGCTTGTTCACTTAATAAACACTAAGCAGGACCAACCAAGTAAATGTTGTTAAGCAGAACCAACCAAGTTAATGTTGTAAAACGCTTTTCGTCCGGATCTTCAGACAAAAAGTGCCACCATAATCGACTGCTTTTAAATACTAGCAGCTGTTTTCAACAGCCTATCAGGTTCAAACATTCCAGTTAAAAAAAATTTTAAAGTGATATTTTCTTTTCTAGCATTCTCACGTTTAGATAATTAATTTAAAACCAAGTACATTAAAATACTTTCATATGAAACAGAAAGGTAAAAATTCCAACAAGTACAAAATTCAATCTGGACTGGGTATAATTAGTTTTTCCTGCAGTCCCAAAACAACCTCGTACATTAACATTCCCTGTCTGTAAACAGTTAACTGTTCTTTTTCATAACTCGACAAGAGTATTTATTAATTATATACCCCTGTATATTATTATACCATGTATTTAAGGTCTTTCCATTGTTACTGTAAATCATTGATACTTAAAACGCATCCACTGTCTACTGACAGGTTATTTATTTGTTGATACAATATCTGTCATCCTTCCTATATGAATACCATTACATTACTGTTTTGTAATGGTAGTTAGATAATTTCACTCATACTATGATTACCTGCAGGCAAAGTTCCTAAAGTCCCCTTACCGATGTCATCCATTCTAAATTCCTTTTCATATCTAATGTTTTCATATACCTATTTACATGTGTAGTTTATATGGTATCTTCCAAACTGTTTATTTCCACTACATCTCCTTAGGGTAAATCACTTGTTGTTTCCTAAAGTCGTTTCTATATTTAGTTGAAAAATAGACGCCACTAATTACGATATACAAATCACTAATGTTGGTACGTATTTACCAAAGTATTCAGCATTTATGTTTGTATTATTCCCTATAAGTATACCTATATTGTTAAAAATAATTTTAACTCTCGGCTTACTTATTTTAATATAAAGCATTAATAACTAGTTGGGCATAATGGGTAACAGCATTTACTATCAGAAAATAAATAAACACTTGAATACTACATGTATCGTTCTTAGACTATAATTAAACTATAGGTATGGAAGGGTCTCTGTTTACAGTACTTTTCTATTTTAAAGATGTATAACTAATAGGATACCTTATTCAATCATCTAAATAGACTCTTTAATTTTAATATACATGCTATAGAGCATGTTTCGTTGAGCCCTGGTGCTTTATTCGCTTCCAAGCGTAACTGCCAGTTAAGTTCACTTCTTTCCAACAAACGTTTAGTTATACTATCATGTGTGTATTTCCTGTTATCTACTACATTGTTAACATTTGAAATGATCTTAAATTTTAAACTATGTCCCATATCGATGGAGAACATCGATATCTGTGCAGTAACTGAGACCTGGTTCAAGGCTCCAGAGAGCACCCCTACAATACCAGGCTACAACTCTTACCACACTTTTCGGCCACAAAACCAAGACCAAAACACTAAAGGTGGAGGAGTGTCCATATTCACCAAGGATATTCACACCTGCAGGCTAGTTGCCCAACAGAATGCATCTGAAATTCTCTAGGTGCAACTAACACTAGGTAAGACTGCAATCCAAATTGTAGCTTGCTACAGATCCCCCACCATGCCCCAAGATTCTCACTACACCTTTTTAAATGTACTGGAAAATATTAAGATACAACCAAACACCCTAATACTGGGTGATTTCAACTACCCTACCAATAACTGGGAAAACTACTCGGGTACCAACTCCTTTTCCCAACGGTTCTTGGAATTCATAAATTCCAATGCCCTGGATCAACTAATCCATTGTCCCATCAGGGGCTCCAATATCCTAGACCTGGTCATTACCAACATGGGAGAAAGATTCTCCACACCAGTGGTCACCCGCTCATTGGTCAGGTCTGACCATAAGCAAATCACCCTTGACATCCACATCCCACCCCCACCCCCCAGTAAGGAAACCTCCTTAAGAAAACTTCTCCAAAGCCAACTTCATGTTACTGAAGTCAGAAGTGACAAACTTCATGACACCCATGCACCACTCGTGCATGAATTGTGCCATCCCAAATAGAACCAAGATGCTCTTCTCCAAAAAAAGGAAGCCAATCTGGTGGTCCCCTGCTATAAACAAAGTATACAACAGAAGGAAGAAACTGTTTCAGAAAAGAGGAAAATCCCAGAATGCAAAAAACTCCCTCACCAGCCTCAGTAAGAAGCTGAGATCCCTCATAAAATCCTCAAAAGCTAGTTATGAAAATAAAATTGCCAAAGATTCCAAAGACAACCACAAGGCATTCTATAGTTATGTCAAGAATCTAAATGGCAATGCTCAGATCTGCTCTGAGCTACAACAGAATGGCATTAAATATACTGATCCTAAGGATATTGCCAGTATCCTGGCAGATCGATTTAGTGCCAACTTCACCCCCCTCTCCCCCTAAAGGGCCCATCTCAATACCAAAAGATTGGCAAGTTCCGGTAATCATGGCCACACAGGTAGAAACCGCACTCTCCAAAGCTAAGAATACAGCATCCGTGGGACCAGATGACATCCCAGGCTGTGTACTACATGAACTACAAAATGAACTGGCACCTCACCTAAGTGTCATGTTTAATCATACCCTCACCTCAGGCTTCATGCCCACTGTGTGGCGTACAGTTACAGTTATCCCACTCCACAAGGGGGGATCCGCCTTGGATCCTGGGAACTGTCCCATCAGTCTGACAAGCCTGATCTGCAAGGGCATGGAACGCATTATCATGGAACTTATAAACAAAGACATTGGCAACCTTCAAACACTGGACCCCACTCAGTTTGGGTTTCTGAAGGGCCGATCTTGTCTCCTGAATCTGATTGACTTCTTCGAATCAGTCTCCAGAGCTGTGGTCGAGGGTAAGGTGGTCCACACAGCCTATCTGGACCTCGCCATAGCCTTCAACACCATCCCCCACTCTGGAATCATAGATAAACTTACTAAGCTGGGCATAAATCCCTATGTCACTCGATGGGTTGCCAACTGGCTTACTGACAGAACCCAGACTGTAAAAGTAGCTGACTCCAAATCCAGCTCCAGACAAGTGACAAGTGGAGTACCTCAGGGTTCAGTCCTGGGACCACTCTTGTTTGGCATCTACTTCTCTGAAGTACAGGCCAACACTAAGGGATTCTGGCTAACAATGTTCACAGATGACTGCAAACTGGGAGCCATTATTGAATCCCCAAATGATGTGGATATTCTACAAAAGGGCCTTACAGAAACAGAGGCCTGGTGCCAGAGCCATGGGCTCAATCTTAATGCCAAGAAATGTATAGTTATCCCCTTTGGAAAAAGCATGTACCCATGAATTACCACATAGGTGGCAGTATACTAAACATCAAAAGTGTGATGAGAGACTTAGGGACACAGGTGGACAGTGGTCTCACTTTCGATAATCACATCGTCACAACAGTCAGGAAATCCTTCTATGTGACACACCTCATCACTAAGGACTTTTCATCCAGAAAAAAGGAGGTCATTGTCCCACTGTACTCATCCCTCATTAGACCCATTATAGAGTATAATGCCCCATTTGGTATGTACCTCACAAGACATCTGCAACAGCTGGAAAGGCCACAGAAATACCTCACTAAAAGAATCACAGGCCTAAAGCAGATGCCATATGCTGACCATCTAAAAAAACTCCAGCTATACTCTGTGGCATATCGTCTACTCAGAGGCGATCTCTGCTTAACATACAAGACCATGTCAAACCCTGAGCTGTTGGACATGCTCCACTTAAAGAAATCCCAATCCCTCAGAGCCACATGCTCTAGGGATCTAAACCTTGTCATCACAATGAAAAAAACATGCTGGAGGGATAGGTTCCTGACCCAGAGACTCCCCAGACTCTGGAATAGACTGCCCATACATGTCAAGCAGAGCGCCTCTTTGGCCCTCTTCAAAAGGAACCTTGACAATTGGATGGGAGATAGGAAATTCACCCCGGGGATCATGTCAGTTGCCCTGCTAGACAGGGGTCCATAGAAGTAAATATTGTGAGAAGAAATATCCAGGGAATTGTTATGGCTAGGCTTGTACAGGTCCTAGGGCTGATAGCCTAGTACCAACCTATGAACCTAACAGAAATGATGCACATAGAGCATGAGGAGAAGTTAATAGAGAAAGGAGGAAGGCATGGGGGAGGTGTATGACCAGCTGATAAAGGCAATGCAGGTTAATCTCGTTATAAGGAAGTATTTTTCCACAGAGAGGGTATCTGACACATGGAACCATTTACAGAAATGGTTTTAGAAGCTATGGCAGTTGAGCTCTTTAAAGAGATTTTTACAGAAATGGGATGGAGGGAGGGATGCTACTTTAGACAAGCCTCAAAACATGGGCAAACATATGGACTATCAGTCTCCTACTGGGTAGCGTATGTGATGCAATACACTGTGAGTAAGTCATTTAGAGCAGTGAACCTATGAAAAGCCCTCATCTGAGATGTTAATGGTTGTCTCAGAAATCTTACCACCTTTTTTTTGCTTCTTATCTCTGTGTCCATAAAGCCTCCCTCCTCTGTCTCTCCTTTGTTTTTGATCCATTCACTTCCAAGTGAGTGAGGAGTGAATGCTAGGAGTGATAGTATCATCTGCCAGGGACAAAGAGACCAAGGATTTTATGTTGACCTATTGTATTGCTTTTTCATGTGCCTGCTAATGCATTTGGTTACTGTTCAAAGGGCATCTGCATAGACACACTTTCAGATACACACAAAGCAAGCGCCTTTGTTAATCCCTGGGGATCTACATGAATATAGAATAGAAGCTGCACCCCAGGCATGTGCCCCAAACATCTACACTAGACAGAAAGAAACAGTGTACACCACAGCACTCTTGCCCAAAAGTGCTTGGCCACTAATCAAACCAATATAATTGAGGCCATAGAAAAAAAATAAAATCTAAGTCATATGCCGATCTTTATTTTATCACATAAGCCAAGGAATGGAATGGAATGTTGTTCTTATTGGTGTTTGTACACTCTGGAAAAGTTATGTTTATTAGGGTGGAGATAAGGTACAGCAGCTTGCAGAAAAGCATTATTTTATTTTCAGTGATGTCATCCATTTGTCTGCAGCCAATTAAAGTACTATCCAAGAGCACGTCTGCACACTCATAGACAACTATTCATGTTGGTTATACCTAAGAAGTTTCAATAAGCATACTTTTAGGCTTTGCCTCTCCCTTCCCCTCACGATTAAATTGATATTACTTTTTTCTGCTTTGCTCATCTGAAAAAATAACCCTGGATGGAAAGGACAGTATTGCCTGCCAATAACATTCATTTTACTGTGACTTAGGGTTTTTACATTACTGACAGTTTTGATCTGACACCCTCACAACAATGTGACATTTATTTAACCAGACAGATAACCTTACATAACTAAGGACAGAAATATCATTATGCAGTTTACAAAGCCAGCATGCTAATTGTCTGTAAGTAGCTACAGGACTGCTGTCATCTGTGCCTCAGACTAGAAAACTCATGGCCTCTGTTGTGTGTGCAACCCTTTTCCTGTCTGTTTTCAGCAAAACACATGCTTAAAGCTAAAAGATTATGTGAATATACAGATATTCATACATGCAAGACAGCACATCCAGTTGCTTTTCATGAGGGTTACTGGACCCTACGTTCCCGATGAAAGAAAGAATGGGAAGTTACTTAGGTGGAAATCCCGTCACAAAAAAGACATTTTCTACATACAAGTCCTACTTCATGACTATGACTGTAGAGTTTTATGTTAAATAGATATAGATATTTAGAGTTGCATTGGTATCGGAGAGCAGACCATCTTGACCAGTGCAAAAATGCTTGTTTTGTGTAATTCTGTTTCTGCTGCTATTTTGCTAATGTCAGCATTATTTTTGTTATTTACTGCGGTGCAGTTAGTGGTGCTGCGGGAGCGTTGTCGCCTCACAGTTAGACGTTGCCCATTCGATTCTCAGTTAGACCGTCTTCTGTGTGGCGATATGCGTAAATGGGCGTTCCTTCTTTGAAAGTTGTGCGTTAGGCCCGGCAAGTCAGCATGTAAAAATCTACTGCCAATCATTAGCGGACCGGAATTCTGCTGTGGCGACCCCTAACTGGGAAAAGCCGAAAGACACAAACAAACTGCGGTGCAGTTAGTGTGCTCTCTGTTGCAATGTATCTAATTTGTTCACGCCTGTAAGTACCTGTCTTTTATACCTCTGCTGGAGACAGTTCATGCTTTACAATAGATGCTGCTTTGCTTCTGCAAGGTGATGAACTTTTATAGTGACATTTTTCACTTTTTAAACAAAACCAGCCATTTATCGGTTGTTGGTTTACAGGGTATGTTTGCTTCTTGAGTAAGAAAATAATGATAGGCATTTAAAATGTATTTCATATGTGGACAAGGAATCAATTTTCAAACTTTACTGGACTAACAACATCACATTTGACAATGACTTTTACTAAAATTATGAAAAAAAGGAAAGCTTGCTGGTCCCTAGTTAAACCTTTCACATAGAATAACAATAAAGTTCATATTCTTTATCTTGCCAGACTTCCATTAATTTCTGATTAATAGAACAAGGATTTTAACATGTCAAAATGCTAACATAATCAACAGTTGTAAAGATATGGACTGGAACTACTCATCTCTGGAGAGGTGTGGAAAAGGACAACTGGTAAATATTGTTATACAGAATAAGCAATGCTGTTAAAAGTAAAACTGAAGAAACACAGACAATGAGAAATTTCATTGTATGTTATTTTAATGGGGAAAGATGGATGGGATGCCTGAAAAAATGATTTTAACTTAATGGCTGGTGTTCATAAACAATAAAGCACAGTGCAGCAGGGTTATCACATTGTAAATATGTGTACTGAGCCAGTACCAGTTCAGAAAAGTCAGTACATAGTGGAGCAAAACTGTGTACATGGTCTTGCTCTGTTGTGCAAGCATACCATTACATGCAAACAGCACTTATGCAAATATTTTCTCCTCCTGCTTGTACACAATTTACAGAGCCAGAATGATTCATCTTGGCAAGGTAACCCAGAAGATAACTGCATACCTGCCAATACTCCAGAGCATAGTGATACTCTTCCTATGTTATCATGTTCCTTAGTATGCTCTGCTAAATAACATACTGATACAGTAAAACTGACAAACAAGAAATAAGAAACACAAACAGTAGCATGGCAGGAAAGTCCCAACTGGCAATCAAGTTCTGTTCAGTGCAGGCAAACCTTCCACTGTACACTACCTTGCCCCACCCAAACACAGTGATGTTAATGAACTTCCACTAATGGGAGCTCACACAGCACAATCTACCCTCATTACCAAATACAGTAATGAACCCTGGCCTATCTTACATCTAATGTCTGTGACATCTTTACAGATATCAGTTAAACAGGATGTCAGACCACAGTATGGAAGTGCAAGGCAGTTACATATGGCGCATTATTCCTTACAAAGGAGCTACATACTGTCAAGGCAGATTGTACTGTACCTAACTGTTATACATTGTTCTGCTACGTAGCACTATCATGCTACACAGTCCTGTCTTCCATCCCAAGCACAGAAGTGCTTAGTTAACATTTGGGTACCAAGCTCTCCTATGAGCCATTCAGTAACACAGGAAGGTTGTTGTATGACCCTGGGGGCTACCATTGTTCATATCTATGAATCACGGTACCCTCCAGCAGCTTGCTAAACTCAATGTACACTATGACATGTATCTGTGCAGTATGTTTATGAATACCTGGGAATATTTTTACAATACTAATTAAATTTAAGTTCCCACAGTATAAAAATTAAAGGTCTTTAAGACATTTATTTGCATGCTTTAATATGCTTTTTTTATACTGTATGTTTCTTTAAATCTGTAACTAAAATACATTAAAATTACATAGGTTCATAGGTTCATAGGTAGGTACTAGGCTATCTGCACAAGGGCATTTATAAGCCTAGCCAGAGTGTGTTGGCATTCGCCGCCCCATTTATTAATTAACTGATCCCCTGTCAAGCAGAGCCAATGAAGTGATCTCAGGGGTGTATTTTCTGTTACCCATCCACTCGTCAACATTTCTCTTGAAGAGTGTTAGTGAGGGGCTCTGCCTGATGTAATTTGGAATTTTGATCCAAAGCATGGGGAGTCTCTGTGACTGGAATCTATCCCTCCAGCATGTTCTATTTATTGTTGTGGTGAAGTTTAGCTCACTAGAGCACGTGGCTTGCAGTGACTTGGATTTCTTTAGGTGGAGCATGTCCATCAATTCTGAGTTGGACATGGCTTTGTAAGTCAGGCAGAGATCACCTCTGAGTAAGCGATATGCCACTAAGTACAGACGGAGTTTTTTCAGTTGGACTGCATAGGACATATGTTTGAGGCCAGTAATCCTCTTGGTGAGGTACTCTTGTGGTCTTTCCAGCTGTTGGAAGTGTCTTATGAGGTACATCCCAAATGGGGCATTGTACTCTATGATGGGTCTAATGAGTGACGGGTAGAGGGGCACTATAACCTCATTATTTCTAGATGTGAACCCTTTAGTAATTAGATGGGCTGCATAGAAGGATTTCCTAACTACTTTGGCAATATGATTGTCAAAGGAGAGATTGCTATCTACCTGGGTCCCCAGATCTCTTATTACCTCTTCTGTATTAAGGGGGCTGCCACCTATGTGGTAATTCGTGGATGTTTTGTTTTTCCCAAATGGGATGACTATGTATTTTTTGGCATTTAGCTTAAGGCCATGACTTTGACACCAGGTGTCCGTCTCAGTAAGGCTCTTTTGGAGGATGTCTGTGTCAGCCGGAGAGTCAATTATGGCTCTCAGTTTGCAGTCATCGGTTAACTTGGTAAGCCATAGTCCTCCTGTGCCCGCTATTCTTACCATGTGAGTTCTGTCTGTAAGCCAGTTGGCAACCCATCTCATGATGTAGGGGTTTATGTTCAGGCTGGTGAGTTTTTCTGTAATACCTGAGTGGGGAATGGTGTCAAAAGCCTTTGCGAGGTCAAGGTAAGCTGTGTGAACCACCTTTCCCTCATCTATGTCCTTGGTGACTGTCTCGAAGAAATCAACCAGGTTTAGTAGGCATGATCTATCCTTAACAAAGCCAAACTGGATCGGGTCAAGTGTTTGGAGTTTCCCAATGTCTTTGTTAATGAGTTCCATGATGATGCGCTCCATAGCCTTGCAGACCAGGCTAGTCAGGCTTATGGGCCGATAGTTACCAGGGTCAGTTGTGGCTCCTCCTTTGTGGAGAGTAATAACCGTTGCTGTGTGCTATTCTATGGGCACTTAGCCTGTGGAGAGGCTAAGGTTGAACAGCGTGTTTAGGTGGGGGGGGTGGTTTGTTCTGTAGTTCGTGCAAGACGCAGCCTGGGACACGATCTGGTCCCATTGACGCTGCGTTTTTGGCTTTTGAAAGGGCTGTTTTCACCTGTGCTTCTGTGATTTCCGGGACACTATACTTTTCCGGTATTGTTGTGGGCCCTTTTGAAGGTGAGTGGGAGGTGAAGTTTGCACTGAATCTATCTGCCAGGATGTTGGCAATATCAGTAGGTTCAGTATATTTTGTGCTATTTTGCACTAGTTCAGTGCATATATGTGAGTTGCCACTTAGATTCTTAACATAGCTAAAGAAGGCTTTGTGGTTATCTTTTGAATCCTTGGCTATTTTTCTTTCGAAGTTAGCCTTGGATGATTTCATGAGGGACCTTAGTTTCTTACTGATACTGATCAGGGATGTCTTTCCTTCTTGGGATTTGCTTTTTTTCTGTACTAGTTTCCTTCTATTGTATAGCCTGTTTATTGCAGGGGTCCACCAAACTGGTTATTTTGATTTTATTTTAATGTGTCTGAAGTCATGCCAGTTACGAGAAGACTTTAATATAATGTTAAAGCATAAATTCTATGTTTTTTTCTTCAGCTTGTCAGATATTCTGCCTTTACAGAGATTCACTGATCACCCGGAGGGGGTATTGTTGATTTTCCATTTTGAAATCACTATGACTCTAGAAGGCAAAAAAAGCACTTTAAGTAAAAAAAAAAAATCAGGTAAAGTTGCTTTTGCTTTAATTTTTCAGCATTTTTGCACTATTGTAGCTGTATAGATACATGTGAATGACTGAAGGGATATTAAGTGTTCCTGTGAAAGGCAGAAGGGAGTGCATATGTGAATAGTTAAAAAGAGAAAAGTGAATGCATTGTTTATTCCTTTTTAAGCATATATCTGTGTTTAAAGTTGTTAGGAATCAGAATGGATTAATCTAGGTAAAAACACTATTATTAACAAATCTCTGTTAGCTTGGTGCATTTATTTATTTGCTTGTTTGTTTACTTATTTATTTATTTACTTCAAGATAAGGACTCTGCCCTGTGTGTTTAGTGCAGAAAGTGCTTCACCATACTGTGTGGTGCCTAAATTCTGCTTCCCCTAACATAGTACACGTATATTAAGATTTCTTACTGGGACAGGAGTTTGAATAGTGGAACATAGAGGAATGTGATGTAAAAATAAGCAGCATACTTTATGCGTGGATTGCTAACATGAGATCAGCTCAGCAATCTGCATCCCCTTTTCCCCATTTTTGCACATAGGTTCATAGGGTCTATATTATAACATCGAAGTTGTAAAACTTCGAATGTTATAATATCGAACCCACTACATCGAAGGATGAAAATAGCGAAGCCCCGGAGCATCGAATTCCTACCTAGGGCAATAGTTCGGTAGGCTGTTCCGTGGCTTCGCTATTTCCTCCACTGTGGTGCGATAGTTACGGACCTTAGGGTTAGGGTGCAGGTTAAGGTAAGTGGATAGGTAGGAATGTATGTATGATGTAGTGCAGGGTTGGGTTTTGTTAACTGTATGTGTGTCTATTAATTAGTTTGCCTGTGTATAGTTTCGTAGTGTATGTGTGGGATAGTTACGGACTTTAGGGTTAGGGTGTGGGTTAAGGTAAGTGGATAGTTAGGAATGTATGCATGGCTTAGTGTAGGGTTGGGTTTTGTTAACTGTATGTGTATGTATTAATTAGTTTGTTTGTGTATAGTTTCGTAGGGTATGTGTGCGATAGTTACGAACCTTAGGGATAGGGTGCAGGTTAAGGTTAGTGGATAGTTAGGAATGTATGCACAGTTTAGTGCAGGGTTAGAAGTAGGGTTTTGCTAAGTGTATGCATGTGGTTTATTTATTTTGGTGTGCTTGTGTTGTGTCTATGTTTTTCGGAACAGCGATTTTTTCCTCGCTATTCTGAGTGCTCGAAGTTATCATATTTCGAAATTCCAAGTTTAGACTTATAGTGTTCGATATTTTGGAATTTTGAATATATGATATAGACCCGGTTCATAGGTGTGTACTAGGCTAATGGCCCTGGAGCCTTTACAAGCCTAGGCCATAGGATTACCCTGGCATCGTACCACCCAACCTTTGTTTCCAGTGCCTCTGTCAAGTAGAGCCACTGGAGTGATCCCGGAGGTGAATTTTCTATTTCCCGTCCACTCATCAAAATTTGTCTTGAAGAGGGACAATGAGGCGCTCTGTTTGACATGTATGGGAAGTCTATTCCATAGCATGGCCCCTCTCTGGGTTATGAACCTGTCCCTCCAGCACATTCTGTTGATTGTGGTAATGAGGTTGAGGTCCCTGAAGTGTGTGGTGCAGAGGGATTGGTATTTTTTTAGATGTAGCATTTCTAACAGAACTAGGTCAGACATGACTTTGTAATTCAAGCAGAGATCACCTCTAAGTAGGCGATATGAGACAGAGAATAGTTGGAGTTTTTTGAGTCTGTCCATATAGGACAAGTGTAAGGCCTAGGATCCTCTTTGTGTGGTACTTTTGCGGCCTCTCCAGTTGTTGCAGATGTCTAGTGAGGTACATGCCAAATGGGGTATTGTATTTGATGATTGGGGGAAGAGTACAGGGAGACAATGACCTCTTTCTTCCTGGACGCAAAACCCTTAGTAATGAGATGTGCCACACAGAAGGACTTTCTGACCATAGTGGCAGTCTGGTGGTCAAAAGAGAGGTTGCTGTCAACCTGTGTTCCCAGATCTCTTATAACACCTTCTGCATTCAGTGGACCACCATTGATGTGGTAGTTCATGGGAAATGGGTTTTTCCCAAAGGGGATAATGACACATTTTTTGGCATTGAGCTTAAGGCCATGGTTCTGACACCAGTCGTTGGTCTCCATGAGGCCTTTCTGTAGGATGTCAACTTCACTTGAGGAGTTAATAATGGCTCCCAACTTGCAGTTGTCTGTGAACTTTGTCAGCCAGAGTCCCTTTGTGCTGGACTGGACTTCTGAGAAGTAGATACCAAACAGAAGAGGACCCAGGACTGATCCATGTGGAACTCCACTCGTGACTGGTCGGCAGTCTGACTTGGAGACAGCTACTTTCACACTGTGGGTTCTATCTGTGAGCCAGTTTGCAACCCACCTAGTGATATAGGGGTTGATGGCTAGCTTAGTGAGTTTTTCTATGATTCTTGAGTGGGGAATGGTATCAAAGGCTTTGGCCAGATCAAGGTAGGCTGTATGAACCACCTTGCCTTCATCCACAGCTCTGGTGACTGACACAAAGAAGTCAACCAAGTTGAGCAGGCATGATCTACCCTTCACAAAATCAAACTGTGTGGGATCCAGAGTTTGGAGATTCCCTATATCCTTGTTTATTAGGTCCATGATGATGTGTTCCATAGCTTTGCATATCAGACTTGTCAGGCTAATGGGGCAATAGTTCCCAGGGTCTGTAGTCGCTCCTCCTTTGTGGAGAAGGATGACTGTAGCAGTGTGCCATTTGGTAGGGACAAAGCCTGAGGTGAGGCTGTGATTGAACAGGGCACACAGGTGAGGTGCCAGTTCACTCTGTAGTTCATGTAGAAAACAGCCAGGGATATTGTCAGGTCCCATAGAAGCTGAATTTTTGGCCTTGGACAGTGCTGTTTTAACCTTTGCAGAAGTAATACTGGGTGTCTGGCAACCTACTGGTATTGTGATTGGTCCTTTGGGAGGGGAGAAAGGGGTAAAGTTGGCACTGAATCTGTCAGCCAGTATATTGGCAATATCTGTTGGCTCAGTATAGGAGGTACCATTGTGCAGTAGCTCAGAGCAAATCTGGGTATTGCCGTGGAGGTTCTTTACATAACTATAGAAGGCCTTGTGTTTGTCTTTACTATCTGCTGCAATTCTGTTTTCATAGCTAGCTTTAGAGGATTTGATGAGGGATCTCAACTTTTTGTTGAGGCTGATAAGGGAGTTTTTCCAGTCTTGGGACTTCACTTTATTCCGCATAAGTTTCCTCCTTCTGTTGTAAAGTTTCTATATGGCAGGGGACCACCAGAGTGGCTTCCTTTTTTTGGAGGAGAGCATCTTGGTTCTATTGGGTATGGCGAGATCCATGCATTTGTGTATGTGTTCGTACAGTGCATTGGTGTATGATTCGGCGGTCATGCAACTATTCTCCATTTGCATGGGTGCTGTGAAGTTAGCCACCTCTGTTCTTAGGAGCCCAAAGTTAGCTTTGGAGGAGTTTTTCATGGTGGTTACCTTTGTGGGGGTGGGGTGGGTGGGAGGGATGTGGATTTTCAAGGTGATTTCTTTGTGGTCGGATCTAACCAGGGAGGAATTTACTATTGGTGTAGAGCAACAGTCACCCAGGTTAGTAATGACCAGGTCAAGGACGTTGCTACCTCTAGTAGGGGTAAGAATAAGCTGGTTCAGGGCATTGGAATTAATGAATTCCAGGAAACGTTGGGCAAGTGAATTGGTACATGAGTAGTTTTCCCAGTTAATGGAGGGGTAGTTGAAGTTGCCAGGTATGAGTGTGTTAGGTTGGACCCTAATATTCTCCGGGGTGCTTAGAAACGTGGAGTGAGTGTCTTGGGACATGGTTGGGGACTTATAACAGGCTATGACTGGAATGGCTGTCTTACCCAATGTTAGCTGTACCTGAAGTACCTCTGATGCATTATGTTGGGCTACCAGTCTGGAGGTGTGCACATCATTTATGAATATGGAAACACCACCACCTTTGGAGCTTCGGTCCAAGATCTGGGTCTGAAAGGTGTGGAATAAGTTATAGGCTGGTAGTGCAGGGTGCTTTCTGCGGCCTTGAACCAGGTCTCTGTTACAGCACAAATGTCGATGTTTTCCATTTTAAGGAGTGCTTCGAGCAAGTGCATTTTGAGATTTAAACTTCTAGCATTGAGCAGCATGACCCTCAGATTGCATTTGTTTGTAGCTGTTATGGTGGTAATTTGGTCTTTGGAACACTGCCTAAAAAAGGCACTATATTGGTGGCAGGAGCCTTGGCCAGTATGCAGAAGCCCAGGGCTGACAGATGCAGGCCATCTCTGGCAAAGCATCGAGGTCTGTCAATCATGTCATCCCAGGCAGACAGATACTGGATCTCCTTAGAATGACACCAGAAACTTAGCCAACTGTATTGTATTTTTTATTCCTGTATGAAGGGAAAATGGAGTTAATAGTTCATATGGAATTGCTTATGAAATCAATCCGCTGCATATTTTATTTGTAATATTGTAGTCAACTGATACATGAAATGTACTTGGGGAATGCACCTATGCTTTTCAGCTCTCAAAGCATATATATTATCAAGTCATTTTTAGAGTCATGACCTTGAAAAATAACTTAAATTTAGTTCTTTAGGTGTAATGACATCTTAGTTTTATAAGTAACAATTATAAGCTGAATGTGCAGAATTCTTTATGTACATAGGCTCAAATACTTACTTAGCTATTGATTTGTGAGGATCTTAGCCCTGCAATTCTGTAATTTTTTAGCCCTTATCATTTAAGTGCAAATAAGCCAGAGATGGGCAGATATTTGCTTGTTATCCCTATCCACAAGGGACAAGGGTGCTAAACCAGAAGTTAGTTTGCATTTTCCCACACATTTGTCTACATTTGAATAGTGTAAGGGAAGTACTATGCTTTCTGTTGATAGAAAAATGATTCCAAAGAAGTGGTATTCTCTGTGATACCATCTATCCCCCCAGCATATTTAATTTAGGTTGTAGAATAGAGTAAGACCTCCTGAGTGGGTATTTAGGCCACCACTTTAATTGTGGATGGGCAGAGATCACCCCTCAGTAGCGTGTAGGATACTGAGAAGAAGTATACGGTTTTCAGACAGTCAGTGTATAGTGTTTATGATTTAGGTCCTTGGTCTTCTTGATTAGGAAGCATTGCTGTCACTCAACTTGTGCAAAGTAATATCAAAGTGGGCATTAAACTCAATGATAGGCCTAATAAGTGCCAAATACAGTGGAATAATTATATCTCTGGACCTAGATAACACACCCTTACTAATAAGTTGTGTAAAGAAAAATACTTTCTTACAATAGTACATATGTGATGGTTTGTTTTCCACATAAGCTTCCAGGTCTCTAACTATCAGAAAGGTTTTCAAGGGTGTGTGGTCAATGTGATAGTTACAGGGAACATCATGCTTGCCAAAGGAAACTATTATACATTTCTGGCATTTAGTTTTAGTCCATAGTTATGACATCAGATATTTGCTTGGGAAAGGCCCTCTTGGATGCTCTTGGTGTCTTTTGGAGAGTTTATGATAGCTCCATGTTTACAGTTATCTGCAAATTTTGTCAGCCATAAACCCTTAACACTAGCTTTGACCTCCAAGAAATAAATGCAGAATAAACTAGAAGGAGTACAATTGTTGCACAATAATTTGTTTCCTCTGTTCTACAAACTAGTTGACATATAATATGAATTGAATATCTAATGTAATATACAAGAAAGGGCAGTTGTTTATATATTTGAATTAATTGACTAATGGTTTATAAATAAAAGAATGGGACGGAAGGGAGGGAAGAGGGAATAAAGAGGAGTTAGGAAGAAAAGAAGAGGAAATGGAAAAAAAGAAGACAAAAACGGGAAAATGTTTGATTTTTTTATAAAAATGAGGTATAATTAATTTTAGAACAGAGTTCATCAGATGAAAGAAATGGAAAAAGGGAAAAAGGAACAATACAGAAGGAAAAAGAAGGGGTTGAGTATAGCATAATCCATTCTGAGAAACAGACAGTTTGTATTTTAAGCATTTTAAGTAAATAATTATTTAATTTTTATATTTCCCAATTCTGGAGTATGGTGTGCTCAGTGGAGTAGTGTTAGAGTATGCTGAAGGGTTAGAATGGGGGATGGTCATTTCAGAGGGGGGTACTGTGTTGAACAGAAGAAGATGCAGGTACTGGTGATGATGTGGAGGCTATGGTTTTGAAGTAGGGAACATGTGTGAACTAATATATAATGTAAGAGGAGATGGAGACGTGACAGTGAAGTATACAGTTTGTGGGCAGCACTTACACGATGAAGTAAAAATCCCTGATTGTCTTAAAAGAATTTGTGAGCTTGTATTTGCAGTGGTGAGGGTTGTGTAGCTATGGGGAGAACTGTTTAAAGATGAAGTAGGGATGTTGTAGTTGTTGCTAAATGAAGTAGTAACTGGAGAAGATTCTGCAACAGAGTATGTGACTTTAAGTATGTGGAGTTTTAGAATGATTAGTGGGAGCAGATACAAGTATCTAAAGACTTTAGTCCATGGAGGGGACTGGGGCATTGGAGGTGGGAGAGGAGTAAAGTGGGTCACCTCCCTTCATTAGTGGGACACAATTACTCTGTGCATGTGCAGACTGCAACCAGGTAGCAGTACTCCAGTTATTATATCCCTAGTTAGGCAAATAGATCAAGAAATACCCCAATGCCTCACTGTAGGAAAGATGCACTTTTGAGGTGGGTGAGCAGCAAGATGGAGCTGGATCTCTGATGTGATCGATCAGCGCTCACTAGTTATGTAGGTGACATAGTTAGATGGAGCTGGATCTTTGATGTGATCGATCAGTGCTCACTAGTTATGTAGGTGGCATAGCTAGATGGAGCTGGATCTCTGATGTGATCGATCAGCGCTCACTAGTTATGTAGGTGGCATAGTTAGATGGAGCTGGATCTCTGATGTGATCGATCAGCGCTCACTAGTTATGTAGGTGGCATAGTTAGATGGAGCTGGATCTCTGATGTGATCGATCAGTGCTCACTAGTTATGTAGGTGGCATAGCTAGATGGAGCTGGATCTCTGATGTGATCGATCAGTGCTCACTAGTTATGTAGGTGGCATAGTTAGATGGAGCTGGATCCACTAGTTATGTAGGTGACATAGTTAGATGGAGCTGGATCTCTGATGTGATCGATCAGTGCTCACTAGTTATGTAGGTGGCATAGCTAGATGGAGCTGGATCTCTGATGTGATCGATCAGCGCTCACTAGTTATGTAAGTGACATAGTTAGATGGAGCTGGATCTCTGATGTGATCGATCAGTGCTCACTAGTTATGTAGGTGACATAGTTAGATGGAGCTGGATCTCTGATGTGTTCGATCAGTGCTCACTAGTTATGTAGGTGGCATAGCTAGATGGAGCTGGATCTCTGATGTGATCGATCAGTGCTCACTAGTTATGTAGGTGGCATAGCTAGATGGAGCTGGATCTATGATGTGATCGATCAGTGCTCACTAGTTATGTAGGTGGCATAGTTAGATGGAGCTGGATCTCTGATGTGATCGATCAGCGCTCACTAGTTATGAAGGTGGCATAGTTAGATGGAGCTGGATCTCTGATGTGATCGATCAGCGCTCACTAGTTATGTAGGTGGCATAGTTAGATGGAGCTGGATCTCTGATGTGATCGATCAGCGCTCACTAGTTATGTAGGTGGCATAGTTAGATGGAGCTGGATCTCTGATGTGATCGATCAGTGCTCACTAGTTATGTAGGTGGGATAGTTTTGCTTCTACCTGCACGAAAGTGCAATTGCCATAGAAGAAAAACAACAACAAAAGCAATGTTCAGGCTTTCTTAGGATTCCATATGGGATGGCGTTTTGTACCGCTGAGATTGCTACTGAAGCTTCTGTAGCTGCTGGAGAAGAGTCTTCTTCCTCTTTTATTTAAGAATCTCCTTGGTTTCATTTGTACAGAGACATCAGTGCCAAGAAAAAATGAAAGGTGGAGTTTAGCTGATTGGCTCAAAGCCACACTAAAAGTGTGTTGTGGTGATCCATGGAAAAGTTGTAATTATATTAAAGGGAATATATGTATATCATTTACAACTTATTTTAATAAGTAGGGTGCAGCGGTAGCATTGTCGCCTCACAGCAAGAGGTTCTCCCGTTCGATTCCCGGTTTGAGCGCATTCTGTGTGGAGTCTGCATGTCCTCCCTGCAGTCAAGTTGTGTTTGAAAGACATGCGTGAATGGGCGTGCCTTTGTTGAAGGTTGAGTGTCGAGCTGGCACCTCGGCACTGTAAAAATCTATTGCCAATCATTAGTGGACCGGAGTTCCGCTGTGGCGACCCCTAACCGGGAAAAGCCGAAAGAAAACAACATTTACAAATTATTTTAATATAGAGTAACCAATGTTTTATATTAGTTGTAAATCTAAGATTTAAGAGACAGAAGTAAATTTTCTCCTTTATATATTATTTATCTAACCATTCTGTGTCTCAGCACTTATATTACAAGATACTTGGTGTATAATCTTGGGTTATGTTAAGTTAGTGGGTAACATAACTCTCAAATGTAATGGATTAAGCAGAAATTCCTCTTTTTAAAGGGAACAGCCTAGGTGTTCAGCTGTTCTGTACTTCTGACCAATTGATCCTATTTCTCTTCCCTCTCATTGGCTAGGTTTGTGGTTGTAAATCTACCCAATGAGAATCTGACATTAGAACAAGGAATCAGAAGCCATTGGTCAAAGAGATCCAATCAATCATCATGAAGCTCAAGTACAGTCAAGAAACTTTATCCTGGTAGTCAGGGTCTCTGTTCTTCATTTTAAGAAAAAAAGAGTTTTTCTGTGGCTGCAGTTGCAAACTGCTGGGCACAGACAGGCTACTAAAGCTTCATAGAAGAAGCATAATTAGCAGCCAGTATCTTCTGTGGGTCGACAAGAGGAAAGGATGTCTTGCTCTCTCTCTCTCTCAGCAGTGAAGCTTGGCATGAGCCAAGAAGCCATCCTGTAGACTTTGAAGAGAGGTAAGTAAATCTCTCAGCAGTCCCTGATTAAGCAGAATGTCCTTAATTTTGTCTCATATTTATGGTCTATTCCTTATAAAATTTTTTGGTTTTCTGGCAAACAGTCACAAAATATTTACAGGCAGTTTTGAGTTTCAGACTTCTTCATAAAATGTATGCTAATGCAAAACCTGCTATTCCAACAATAGTACCTACCAACAACATTCAAAATGTGTTCATGATTTTTGGGCCTTTGTCCTCTAGAATGTTTTGTCTTGGTCCATGATTTTTAAACTAAGGCATGGAGAGCTCTACCACATATTGTTCTTTTCCTTGTAAGATATATGGTTTTGAACAAAGTGCTGGCACTTGCAGTCATGCATAATAACAGATATCTGAGTTTAAAACACAATATCTTTCAGAAAGAGCATGTTAATGCAAATTGTTGATGACAGGTAGCTGAGTTTCATACTTCATATCCTTCAGGAAATGCATGCTAATGCTTAACTGCTAATGGCAGACAACTGAGATTCAGACTTCATATCCTTCATAAAAATGCATGGTAATGTAAAACTTCTACACTAATACATTTCTTAGTATAAGAGCAATATCTGAAATATTCCTGTGATTTTGGACCATACCTCTCAACCTCTTAGCACAAGAAATCTAGACAGAGCCAAAAATTATAGGGGGGCAAAGGCTCATAAATAGGGATAGATTTTAACTAATGCTCTTATAAACTTAAAAAGTTGCTAGAATAACCAGTTTTGCATTAAAATTAGTTTCCTGAAGGATATAAACCCTATAAGTCAAATGTCTATCATCATTTAGTGACTTCAGTAGAAAGTGATTTGCCCGAAAACCACAAATTTTCTGAGAAATTGATCAAAAATATGAGCCAAAATATGAACATTCTGTGAAACTCTGGACAGTTTTGAAGTGTGCTTTGGACCTTTGCCCCACATAATTTATTGGCTTTATTTCTGATTATTGAGTGAAGATGTTGTGAGCTATATGCCTCATATATTTGGCATGTTCCTCATAAGATTTTTGGTTTTCTGGCAAACTGTTGAAAATTGCAGTCACTGAATGACAGACATTTGAATGCCATACTTCATGTTTCTAAAAATATGCACTAATGCAAAACCTGGTAAGACATGCATCTGAATTTTAGAGAGTATCTCCTTCAGATGATGCATGCTAATGCAAAATGTGCGATTCTAGCAATTTTCCAAGTATGTAGGAGCAATATTTACAATTCAGCGTTGTCTTTGGCCCTTTATCTTCCATAATTTATTGGCTTTGTCCCTGATTGTTGAGCTAAGAGTTTAAAAGCTATGTGCCTCATATTTTAAGTCTGTCCCTTGAAATATTTGTAGTTTTCTGGCAAATTGTTGAGGACTGTCATCACTAATAACGACAGACAACTGAGTTTCAAAGTTCATATTATTTAAAAAATGCATGCTAATGCAAAATGTGTTATTCTATCAATTATTATAAAATTAAGTTTGCAAAATATAAGATAACTAAAATATTATTAAAATCCAACTTTTTGTCATCTATTAAGAATGACAGCAAAACACAGTATCTGAGCATTGTAGGTTAGTTGGTACTTTGCTAAAAATGCAGCTAGTTGTGAGATTATTTCAACAGTGCACTAATAAACTGATCTGAATTTTATGTAGTGTGAAAGTTCACTGTTCACATTTTGACTGTTTGTCACACACTGGTGGTGTTTGTGTACATAGTCCTCTTCACAAGTTGACACCTATGCTGGGTAGTCAGCTTAGGGTTTTCTAACAAGACTGGGAAGTTATAGTTTCCATGACATTGTTAGGGAAGTGTTTTTTCTGGAACTGTAACATATGATCAAAGTAGTAAAAATGTAATGAATGAATAAATATATACATATCCTTTTTGTAGTCAATCCATGCCATACTTAGATTCTTCCCCTTTTTACAGTTCCCCACTATGACTTTATTTAACAACAAATGATCCTTTTTTCCATATGACTTTCTTTTATTACCCTTTGTTCTACTGCCATAATTGAGTTTTCTTCTAAATAACTATAAATTCTGTAGGCATCAATTCCTGTGTATAGTTTATATACTGTGGGAAGGCAAGTTATCGGTCTATAATTTTTAGGGTAGCTTGTAGGTTCATTCTTAAGTAGGAGTATTGTTTTTCCTGTTGTTAGCCAGGTTGGTGTCTGTTCTGGGTGCGCATATAAATAGTTCTTACTCATGGCTAAATTTTTGTGCAAAGATGTTAATACTTTTGACCAGAAGTTAGGTATTGCATCTGGGCCTGGGGTTTTCCAATTAGAGGTTTTACTTAACTTTGTTTCAATCTCTCTGGCTGTTACTTCATTGCATTTCATATCCTGTACCTTTAAACTTCTTATTCTTTCTTTTACTTCTTCTATCCATTTATCATCTTTGTTATGTTCCACAGGATCTTCATAGATACTTCTCCAAAAGGTATCTATTTCTTCTTTTTTTGGTGGTCTTTCAATTCCCTTTACCTTATTTCCCAGTTCCCTATAAAACCTTTTTTGATCATCAATAAATTGCTCATTTTGCACTTTTCCTTTATATTTATCTTTGTATCTTCTAAGTGTTTCCATCTGTGCTGAAAGTTTTAGTTTGTTATTTGTGATAGTGCATGATAGATCCTGGTCTGTTCTAATACTGTGCATTGCTTTTATCACATCTATCTTTCTTAGTATTTTGTTGATCTATTCCCTCTTCTATAGTCTTCTAACAGTGACACTTCTTGTCTTATATTTCCATAATGGTATTTTATTTTTCTCCTTCCTTTCCCTCACTACCCTGTGTTCTTGCAGTAGTACTTTATCAGTTATTAATTTAGCTGAACAGTAATATATCATGTTTACTTCTGTTATATCACATGGATCTCTAGGAACAGTCCTAATTACTATGTTAATTTGTTTTATCAGACTTCTGACTTTTTAGGTTTTATTAACCTTCTGCAGTCTATTTCTTTCATTGATCTTGATATATCTGTCCATGTCTATTAAATCAAACAACTCATCTCTTAGCTCATTTTCTTCCAAATTGTGTACACAGCCCTTGTTTTCCAATTCTGCACTTTGTTTGGGTGAACAGGTATTTCTGAAGTCCAAATACATTAGGGCGTCTCTAGTTCAGAGTGGAATGGAGTCTCATAGTTTTGGTGCTAGGATGGAGAATGTATTCTGGCATTTTTTGAGCCAGAAATATTGGCAAAACATTACTGTAAGTAAACTAAATCAAGGCCAAGAAGGCAGCATAATATAAAGAACTTACAATGCTAAATAATCAGGAAAAACCTGGTAATATGGGAATTAAAGGGAGAAATATTCATCACAGCACTGAATGGTTCATTTATAAGTGCCCTTTACTTTTTAATGAGCAAAAATACAGACATAGTAAATACTTCCAGATTTTCCATGATCACATGCAAATAGTTTTTAAACAATAGAGGGCAACAGAAAAGCCCAAGCTGTATAAAATGAGTGGTGCTTTATGTAGAAATGGTTTGTGGTTTTCTAAATAGAAAGAGCAAAGACAGCTCTCATTTTAAAATAAAAAAGAAAATATATTAAAATAAACAGGACTTTAAAATACAATGGCATCATGCAGTTTGTTCAATACTTATTGAATTGAATGCATTTTAAGTGAATTGCAGTTGCCAAGATCTTCCTTAATTGAACTTTGCTATGTTTGCCTCTATTTATATTATTTAGAAAATACTGTGATATTGGTCTTAGCATTACTTTGTATTTATTATTCATTTGACTATTCTGCAACCAAGGTGACAGTATACATACGGAAGGGAGGGGCTTTTACTCCTGCAAGATGTAATTTATTTTGCAATGTGCTCTATTTTTTCAAGTTCCTACATCATGGCTTTGTTTATAGTAACTTTATTTCTACTGGTTTCTGTTAATTGACATGAATTTCCCAACACAAAAACTTCTCCTTACACATTTTATACAAAAAGTACACTGTTCAATTTATGTATATTGTTAAGATATTATATTAGATAAAGTAAAAATAATTACATATTTTCACTTGTATTTTTTCAGTGATTTATGGACTGGCTCCCAAAAAACTTAAACTTTGGGGCAAGATAGTACCCCAAGTCTAGTCCTATAAGAAAAATGACTGGAAGTCTGAGAGAAGGCATCCTTATTTCTATATAATATGCACAAATGAGTAATCTCTAATCATCGATCAGGCCAAAGTCTACTCATGATTCCAAAAGGTCTAGTCATCTTAGTAGTCAGACATTTGGGACAAAGATAAATTGGTGAAATTGAAAGGCATGGTTTTGTTTACCCTAAAAATTAAATAAATTGGCTTACTCATTCATTATAGGAATTATATGAAAGCATGTTAGAAATTGTTGAATATATCAGATTACTGTCAACTGAAAACCTCTCCAGGATTGCAATATAATAATGAATTAATGTGACTTTTATAGTTGGGTGTGGTTTAGGTCATCTTACTCAATAGCAGTTACAAACTCTATTTTTGAAATTCACAGTGAAACTATTTTTTTCACTGTTCCTAAAATTCATAAAACATGGTGAATCCAACTGGTCATCCAACAGTTAGTCAAAGGGATTTGGTTACCTACAGGATGGCCGAAAGAAAATAATACAATTTAGGACATTTTCTATTGGGCAACAGTGGATGTAGTTTTATTATATAGAGCAAACAAACACAATTTTAGGTGGATATTACATGTTGCACATTTTTGGAGAGGGATCAAAACAGAGTTTTGTCATTGATTAGATACATTTTTAAAATCTTTTCATAATTTTATGTCTGATGGAAAATTTATTTTACTGGAAAGGGAATTGCTATACCACACTAATGAAAATAAGCTCATGGATGAATGTTGAACGGTCTTACATTTATTTCATTAACATGTAGTGACATTTGCTGCATATGTAGATGACCTGTTATTTATTTTTAAGTCAGTCCAATAGACATATATATATAAACATACAATGTAGTGAAGATATGTCTTCCAGTAAATGTTTGATTTTTTTATGTGCCATTTATGCACTCTATTATGTGGAAAGTAATTTCTTGGATCAAGAAGCTAAATCCATTTCAAAATATTACACAATGTTTCCAAATGAGTTGAATTGTAGTGTAATTATGTTGTGTGCTCACTTCAGAGGGCAAACTAATTGTTAATGATTTGTTAAAAGCTAGCCTTTATTAATGGGACTAATCAACATTTTGTAAATCTGTTATAGGCAATAGAGCTAAGGTACCAGAGTTTGTTTCCTTTGATAACCATGTTGTCAAAGTGGTTAGAAAATCCTTCTATGTGACCCATCTGATCATGAAAAGGTTCCCATCAAGATCTAAGGATGTAATGGTGCCCCTCTACTCTTCCCTCATCAGAACCATTATTGAGTACAATGCACCAATTAGAATGTACCTGGCTAGACATCTCCAGCAGCTGGAGAGACCAAAGAGGTACCTAACCAAGAGAATTACTGGCCTCAAACAGTTGCCCTATGCAGCACGATTGAAAAAGCTAAGACTGTGCTCTGTTGCATACCGCTTTCTCAGAGGCAATCTCTGTCTAACGTACAGAGCCATGTTCAACCCAGAATTGTTGAACATGCTCCATCTTGGCAAAACCAAATCTACTCGAGCTACACCCTCTAGGGATATAAACCTCAACACAACAATGAATAGAAGATGCTGGAGGGATAGATTCCCTTTGCAGAGACTTCCCTTACTATGGAACAGGGTCCCAATCTACATAAGACAGAGCCCCTCACTATCACTCTCAAAAGGAACCTTGATGAGTGGATGGGTAACAGAAAGTTCACACCGGGGATCACACCAACAGCACTACTAGATAGGGGCCAGGGGTACTAGCTGCTAGTACAAGGTCTAGGGAACTACTAAAGGGGCAGTGAATACCGCATAACGTGGCTGGGCTAATATATGCCTTCAGGCAGATAGCTCAGTACCAACCTATGAACCTATGTAATAAAGACATTACTTGATTCCTTTTTGTTATTTCTCTTGACAATTTAATGAAGTATACCTCACAAATTAGTAGTACTCTTTTAGAAAGCACCATAAAGATTTATGTGTTTGCATTTGTTAATTTCAAATGCCTAGCTGGGACATTCCATTAATGACAGATAGAAAGACATCCAAGATGGATATATAGCTGGATAAATAGATAGCTTGATTAGTCACAACAAAACAAACTGATAAAATAATGAAAGAATACAAGAAAATCCCAAAATGTCACATCATTTGAAACACTGTAATTATAAACTAAACAGTTAGAAACTATAAAACATTTATTAAAGCAGCATTATTTGTTACATGGAAAAATGACACTAAGTTGTATTTCTTGGTAGCATTTTATGCTTTATTTAATTGTTTTGCGAACAAGGCAATGTTTCCTTGACACAAGTCCTTGTTTTCAAGGGTAGCTTTGAACACTGTGCAGTTAGTTATTTTTTCAGCATCATATTGTGTTTCAGTGGC
This sequence comes from Protopterus annectens, assembly GCF_019279795.1. Lineage (NCBI taxonomy): Eukaryota > Metazoa > Chordata > Ceratodontiformes > Protopteridae > Protopterus > Protopterus annectens. Next base: position 202,768,905 of record NC_056745.1, read on the forward strand.
TGTGCCAAATTCAATCACAGATCACAAATTTTACCTCTCATCTATCCAGCTTGTTCCGTGTTTGCACATACCGTGAATTCATTTGTGGTGTATTTGAACATTATCAGTTATTTTCTAAACAATTTATTTAACTACACTTGAAGACAAAGACACCATCAAGACAGCTATTCTTATCATAATATTAAAGATGCACTTTGTGTGTAACAGATGTCACTATAGCTTCTCAGAGCAGCTCTGTAAGCTGCTACATGGTTCTGATGGGTTAGTATTCAATGTTGTACCAATATAATTGTCTTTAATGGATGATAAAGTATGGAAATTGAAGGATAGATAATGAAAGAAAGTACATGGCATATATAAATATATATATATATATATATATATATATATATATATATATATATATATGTCTACTTTTGTTTATCGAAAGCTCTTTCTTTTGAAAAACAAAAGTACGATCCCAATTACGTGAAAGTGCACTTAAATGAAAGTGCACTTTTGCGAATATTGGTTCACCGAACTAGTAAAATAAAAAAAAAATAATAAAACACTGCAAAGGCAGTTTTTCAGGGGGGCAGGCCCCCCTGTACCTCCCACACCCTCGCTACTTTATATATACTAACTCTGAGATCACACTATAGTGGAGAAAGAGGTATATTCCCTTATCCCCACTGTAACCTGCTTCCTTACTGCAGTGTATCTATCTTTTATATTACCGGCAATCACGAAAGTGCACGTTCATTTAAATGAACTTTCACATAAACGGGGTTAGACTTTTGTGAACTAGACCCATATAAATATATATATATATATATATATATATATATATATATATATATATATGTGTGTGTGTGTTAAATGTTGTCAAAAAAATTAACAGATATTGCTATTTTAAGTTAGTCACAAAGTATGATAAGAAAACTGAGTATATCTTGAAATTTAGATGAGAAGTATTCTTACTTTGTAAAAGAGTAATGTTCCTAGGCCAAGACTCAGCTCCATCTTCTCATCTTCTGCGAAAATAAACAATAAAAAGGAAGGATTTAGAGATCTGGATTAAATGTTTTTTTTTCCATATATAATAAATGATCATTTCTTCTGAAACAGAAAATATACACAGAATGGTTTCCCTGTGTATCCTCTATGAAAAGGATCAGGCAATGAAATAAATAAACTAATTAATCATTTTTTAACATTTTTCCAGTCCTGACACCCTATAAACCTGTATGTCCCTCTCCAGAGTAAGAACCAGATCCTTTCATGTTCCAAACAAGGCAAATGCTCTGTTGTTCATTTGTTCCATGGACAAGAGTCATAAGGAGATTTGTTTCTAAAAGAGACTAGTGTCAGTTACTAGGAATGAGCTGTTAAATGCATGAAGCAACCAAATCTCCCTGTTCTAACCCCACCACACACACATTGCAGCTATAATATTCATTATAGCTGCTTTCTTAAGAGGATGCATGAACAGGCTATGCATATGAGACATTCACTGTGGCCTCAGCATCATTTTGATGCATAATGTTACATGCTAGACCCCTCAAACTCAGGTGGGATTAGCAGTACAGTAGATCAGACCACCTTTCTCCCCAAGAATGAGTGAACCGGTGTCAGTCTCTCACCTCTACCCTCCCCAGTCTGGTTTGTCCAGTTTCTGATTCCACTAATCATACACAAACTGTCCTGGTCATATTCAGGGCTTTATCCCTGTGTGAAACAGAGATAGAGACAGTAACCAAATATTTCTTTTTAGCAAGTAGGTGATGATCTAATCTAAAAATAGAATTATTCAAGCTGACTCACCCATGTTTTGAATATAATCTGTTCCAAAGTGCAAACTTCAAATCTATTAAGTCTGTTTACCTGTGTGATTGGCTGGAAATAAATATACTCCATAAACTGCTAGGTTTGCTTGGGAATATGCATAAAATTACTCCTTTTGCAAACTGTACCTCAGACAATTAATAAAAATCCATGCTAATGGAATAAAAGGTAACTCTTTCTGTTGCCCTACAATTTCATTGTTAGTGTGGCAATTCAAAGAAAATGGTTGTTATAAATGCTCAGCTGGGCAAAATATGAATTCTTAGGGTATGTCAAACCATATAAATATCCCTTACCCTGACTGTAACGTGTGGTGGCAAGGTATTCCAGAGTCTACATATTTAGGAATTGCTTAGACATAATTAAATACATGTTCCTATTCTGATTTTACTGCTGAAGACATGACATTAGGTTCACTTTATCTAATGCAATTATGTTCACTAAATATATACTGACTGACTGAATACAGATGAAAACGACATCATTTCCTGGGCATAGCAACATCAAGCAGCACTCAAAAACTGCTGATTATAGGTTTGCTGAAAAACTTTCATGGTGCATACAACAGCGTGCACATAGTCTGATGCAAATAAATTACATATTTAAAAATAATTGCAGCAAAATGTAAAAAAATACACGTCACTGATGGATCATATTCTTTTCACAGACCTACACCATGGTGGATACAGCAGTCACTTAAATTGTGGAACTAATGCTGACGGAAAGACTTATGAACTGTGGGACACCATGTCTGTTGACATCACTGCCGCGCTTCTGTCACCCTGTTATGCTGCCTGTTTTCTCCTTCTCATTTTTCTATGAATAGCCAGAAAGCACCTATAAACTGTAGTAGCCCTTTTATCTTTGTTTTTTTCTAGGTCATACCAGCATGGGTAATTTTACAACAATTGCAAGGCTTTGTGGGCAACATAGGGCAAAGAGCTTAGTGTTGCTGCCCCACAGAGCTGTGCTCGATGGTTTGTTTCTTGGCTGGAGTAACGTCTGTCATTAACAGCTGGTAATTTCAAGGCAAGAGTGGACTGCTAGATGGAAGTGAATTGATAGAGTTATTTATTTATTTATTTGTTGACTGGTTAGGTGGTTGGTCAGGTTATGGTTTTCAGCAACAAACCTGGTGCAAAGCACAGTAATAGAATATAACATTTAAATTTCAGGTACATACAAAATAGAATAAGGAATTTACAAATCTGTTTAACATTTCATCATAACAGTACGAAGATGAACAATGTATGCATTTCAGTGGATGTACATTGCAGGCTACCATTTCAGTAACTCAATATACATTTTGTTGGGAATGACACAATTGCTGTACCATATTATATACAGAAATACAGAATGCCGTATTTGCATTCACAGCTTAACAGTTGTTTTTTGACAGAAGGTAGGGTTGCTATGCTACAGACTGACTAGCTATCAGCATTTTTATGGTTAGAAATGAAAATATAATTTGCACAAGCTAGGGAGATTGAGTGATCCTCTGTAAAATGTGGTAATATATGCATACACACACACACACACACACACACACACACACACACACACACACACATATATAACATATATATATATATATATATATATATATATATATATATATATATATAAAATCTATCTCTCTTTCAAAGCATTGAATTACTACTTCACTGAATCCCACATCATCAAGATGACATTGGTGAAACTGCAGAACATCGAACATCGGGAACATTGATATCTAACTCAAGCAAAACAAACACTAACACAACATAACAAAAAAAAAAAAAATGAAGCAAATCAAACTCTCTGCCCCCCTAACTAACTATACCAACTCCAAGATCACACTACAGTGGGGAAAGGGCAAAGTTCACCATGGTGGCCAAGTGGTTCTTTTCCCATGGAAAGTTTTTGATGTTCTGGGTGTTTTACTATTGAAATGTTGAAAATCAAAACAATTTTCCACTTTTTGATCAAATCCATTAACTGAATTTGGTAATTCAGAATTACCAAAATGTCAGAAATGGTAACCACAGAATTGACATTCAAACACCGGACGTTCCAATGTTGAAATTCCATGTTACCAGTAAAGTTGTTTCAGGGGGGAAAGCTTCCCTGCCCCCCTATACATCCTGCATATTATATATTCCAATTCTGAGACAGCACTACAGTGAGGAAAAGTGTGAATTTCCCAATCCCCATCTGTTATCAGAATGTCGATCCCATATTAGCGAATGCACGCAACCATATAAACATTGTTCCCCTGCATTTTGTCGAACATACATGTTTGATTGATAGACACTGGGGGTAGTTTAAAATGTCAGTGGTATGGACAGCTGAATATCCAACATGTTGATGGTGTGCTTCATCAAGACAGATGTGTGCATTTTAGGTTTAGGTTTGGGGTTAGGTAAGGGGATAGATGTAGAGTTGGTAGTATGCATGTGTGTATATTTGTATGTCCAAGTCTGTCTTTTGCACTGGCAGTATTACAGGAATGATTTTTTTTAAAGATAAGGCATAGAGTTAGGGTTAGAGTTAACATGCATTACTAAGGAGGTGCAGGCAGCGAAGCTGATCACATTGAAAGTGTAAACATTAATTAAATCTGGGATGTTTTCTATATATAGAGTTCTAAAGTAGCTTATTACTGCTAGTGAGCTGGATTACTCTGAGCCCTTACCTATGAAACAGGAATATCTGTAGGACAATTGTAGGCATTTAAGTAGCTGTTTGCCAAACTGCGTCTTTTACCTGATATATGTGGGCAGGTGATAAGTTAGTAGGTACTATTTTTTCAGAAATGGTTAGTTTAAATGCGAAAATTTGTAAGGTTAAGGTATGTATAAAGTGTAGGGTGAAGTCATAACTGATAATTTATTTTTTGGTGGGGCAGTACCACTTGCAGTATTTTAAATGTAAGGATAGATAAAAAAATAGATCTTGCAGTAACAGGTAAGCAATTTGCTTTTTCAATTGAAAAGCAGTGTTGTTCAATCCTGCTCAGTCCAGGGTGACACATTTATGAATCAACAAATCCCATTACGTGTGGTTTGAACTATCTCTACATTGGCTGTGGAGCAAAGAGAGACAACAGGAAATGCATATTCTGTTCTTGGAATTAACTTTTTTTGTATGGCTCTTCTGACTTCTGGGGTAAGATGATTTGTAGCTGAACAGGAAACTTTAAACTAAGTGTTAACTTTAGTTATAATTGTTTCGGTATGCTTTTTGAAAGTTAGTTTGGGGTTAAGAAGTAGGTGTACATATATGCATTTGTCCACAATTGCTATTTGTTGATTGTTAGGAAAGTATAGGCCTAGGAGGTTTGATATGTTAGATTTCTAGGGGTACAGAACAGCATGCAGTGGTTTGTTCATGTTTACTCTGAAATGGTTCTGACACATACAAAAGTACAGCTTAGTGAAATCCTCTTCCATAGGTTCTGCAATGTGTTGGTTGAGGGAACCTCCTTGTATAGTATAATGTCATCAATGTACAGAGTAAGATTGGTTGCAAGTATTACTAAGTTGAGGAGGTTATTGATTAAAGAGAATACTGTTGATTCTAGTACAGATCCCTGTAAGACATGAAGAAAATTAGCCATTTTCTGATATGTTGTAGCCGTTTCTGATGGTAAAGATTCTAAAAGATACTTAAGACACCACTGAACAATGTTGAGCAGTTTACCTAGAAATAGATGACGATTAACACTTTGAAATGTTTGAATAAGGTCAATAACGTTTTCTCCCATTAACCAAACTTCTCCATAGCAGTGAAATACTGCATAGACTAATTGGAATGGGGTGGGGCCATATTACAACAGGTCAGTGACCATTTGCATGTGATCAAATAGCAGATGGGGTCAGTCAGTTTTATCCATAGTTTTCCTCAGTATGCATTAATTCTAGCTGCTTTATTAAATTTGCACCTCAGATGTCTACTTGTGATCAGCAGGATTAGCCTTAGTTGAATCAAAACCCTAAGCAAAGTACTTTGTGGGACTTCTGCCTCACATATTGTTCCTCCCGCACCTTCCAGTGACCTGACCCCTGTTTCCTCTCCCATCCTGACCCCCACACTATCCAGACATATTATTTTCACATTTTGTTTTACTTTTTTGCTTTTTCCTTTCAACACAACCCACTTGTCTAATACTGTATAATAACAAGTGTGGAGAAAGTAATTGAATTAAGGTTGGAATCTGTGGACTGCTAGACAACCAGAAGTCTTAAAGTTCCAGATGCATAGAGGTGCATCCTACAGAGTTTTTATCCAAACTTTTGATCCAATGATACCCTAAACAAAAACTGTAAGTAAAGAAAGAAAGTTCTTCTTTTTTTTTCATTCAAGCCAAAAATAATTTGTACCTAAAGCTTAATGTTTAATTCTAGCAAAATAGTAGTATGCTTAAAATGATAATGTATCTGGAAATAGTGCCTGCCTCTCTCCCCTCCAAAAAATGTAGTTACCTACTGTGCACCCCTCTGGTGTTAGCTAGTTTGGAATGAAAGTTAAAGTACAAATGTCCACTAGCACATACTATAGAGATGAGGGTCTGGAGGAGAAAATCTGATCACTTGGATAAAACACACAAAAAGGCATGCAGCACGTGCAGATTTCATACAGAAGGAATCACAGCCAAAAAACTCAATCAGTGAACTATGTGGTGTAAGATATCAAAGTTACTGTGCCACTGTGTCAATGATCAGTTGCTGTCACCTGCATACTGCCAGTATCACCACAGCCAGCCATGTATTGTGTATAATACTGATATTAGACTGTGGTGGGAATTAAAACATATGCTAAACTTGCTATAATTAGATACACTTCAACTCCTCCAGATGCAGTAATTTTCATCCACAATCAGCCCAATAATCATCATACATGTTACTGACCATGTACACCACAGATCTCTGTTTATGTTAAAAATAGCCATAGTAAAGGATTACAGCTGGCTTTGCACAAATGCATGCTAGTTCTGCAATGCCAGAATACTATATCTGTTTAAATTGAATGAATAACAACACGTTCAGTCACTTGTATCCACCAATAATCTCTCTACCCAGCAATTAATATCAAATTTGTTCATGGGGCACATCCCAGATGCCTGACTGGGGAATTACCACAGTAATGTATTTCAACTTTGCTTCACACAAGCAGTAGGATTATTAACATGTTCTAATTTGCTTAATACAAACACCCATTAGCCCTGAAATGCTATTTATGATTGTTTAATGTGAGTAAATGTTGGCAGGCTCAATCACTTTCATCTACAGAGATCTCCCCCTTCCCAACAATTACAGCTAATTTGCTGACTGCATTCACCTCAGATGTTTGAGCGTGATAAACATCATGACCACGATAATGTACTTCAACATTGATTCATTCAGTGGCCACAATAAAGTATTCTAACTTGGAATAATTGGCCACAGCAACCTATCTCCCTTGTATATATATATATATATATATATATATATATATATATACACACACACACACACACACACACACACACACACACACACACACACACACACACGCGCACAAACAGATGTACCCTCCAAATACAATAAATTATGTGACTGTGTACACCTCAAGTATCAAATTTGGATTAAATGAATGAATCAATACATGAATAATGTCCATGTGTATTTCAACTTGCTGATATCAGAACCATACAGTGGAAAACTCTTTGCAATCCCCCTGAACACACACACACACACACACACACACACACACACACACACACACACACACACACACACACACACATGCCTACCAGTTACAGCAAATATTATGGCTGTGTAGATCTCAGATATCTGATTGGGATCAAATAAATGAGTAAAGACAAACAATGGCCACATGTATTTCAGCTTGTGTCAAGGAATACAGTGCAATCTAGAGCAAACCTCACTACAAACATACAGGTGCATGCCCATGTGCACACAGACACAGACACACACACAGGCACACATACAATACTCACCAGCTCAACCCAGTTAACTCTTGACTAGTTCACCCTGAGACTGTGAATTCCAGAATCTAGTTTATAAGGTGGTCATGCCTAATGACAGACATCATTCTATGCCTGAACTGATAGAAGAGACTTGAAAAGTGCAAGTTGGTTAAAGTATCTAATAAAACACAGTGAATTGCCAAGCAATGCAACACCACTGCAATAAATTAAGCTGCACTAAAGCATGTCACTGAAATAAATGTATATGTTGTGCCACATACCTTACATGTGCAAAACAGTGGTGTAGTTTTAATCAACTGCAGACAAGATGTTGAACATTAGATACAAATACTGTGGATCTCAACTTCCATTGGCCAAAAAAAGCAGCATGGTTGCTTCCACTGATTGTTGTACCACAAGTACAAAATACATAATATTCTCCCCATTCACATACCAGTTGTGCAAACAGTTTAATTGTAAGCATTTTTAAAAAATATTTTTCTTCTAGTGATCCTGTAATTTCTTTAGTCTTTCATTTAGTGCTAAGGATTAAGGCACTGAGCTGTTAACTATCTTCTTCTTGTAATGAAGGGGTACAGAGTTAGATTTATGTAATCTCTATTTGGCTATTGTGTGACCCTGAGCCAGAAAATGCTCATTGATCAACTCTGAAAGGGGATACTTCATCTAATGAGCTTACCCAGTAAACAAACAGATTACATAAAAAATGAAGATGTTTACCCAGAGGTCTAAAGCCTCTAACACATTACATCTCTCTCTCCTGGTTTCTTGCATGGTACACAGATTTAAAACATTACATTGATCTCCTGGTTTCTTGCATGATACACAGATTTTTCTTTCACTTACCACTCCAATGATCTAGTAATCATAATGCATTTCTCTCCTTCCCAGATTGTTTGGCACAATATATAGACTGCCTGAAGCTCTATCTCTGTATTTTGTCTCCTACAGGCTTTTGAGGGGAGAATTATGCCTGGCATACAGAGCATTGTCAGACACCACTCTGATGGACCTCCTGCATATCCACAAAACAAACAGTAGCAGAATTACCCATTCTAAAGACATAAATCTTGCCTGTGATATAAATAGAACCTGCTGGAGAGATAAATATGTATCCCAGAGAATACCCCATCTATGGAACAGGCTTCCCATTCATGGGAATGAGAGTTCCTCCCTAACCCAATTCAAGTGCAATGTGGACGATTGAATGGGAAACCAGAAATTCATCCCTGGTTTACCACCTATGTCTCTAATGTAAACAAGTAGCCTGAAAATGGTTCATGTCCTAGGCCCATGCTTACACTTATCAAGGGTATCAGAACTTGTCAGAGATTTGGGATACATGGCTAGGCTTAAAAAGGCCCTTGTGGTCGTTAGTCTAGTAAACACCTATGAACCTAAGAACCTATCTGCCTTAGATATATTTTCTGCGGCTTTTGCAAAGTGAATCTCTTTCTGACAGTCTAGTGGTTAATTGATAGTTTTACACACTTCATCTCTTGTATTGCCCATTTCCTGGCTTCCATTAACAGTATGAGACTGCCTACTACAAGTCCTAACACTTTGAAAATTAAACTGTGATTTCTACAAATAATAGCAAATTCTGACACTGGATGTTTCTGCACTCTCTCACACAAGGGACTGCATCTCCACTCCTGCTAGTCACACACACACACACACACACACACATATATATATATATATATATATATATATATATTTTTTTTTTTTTTTTTTGACATACATACATATATATATATATATATATATATATATACACACACACACACACACACACACACACACACACACACACACATATATATATATATATATATATATATATATATATGGGTCCCCTTCAAAACTCCCGGAACTACAAAAACAATCCCAGGAAAGGATCCACTTGGCCACCATGGTGAACCTTGCCTTTCCTCCACTGTAGTGCATTCTCAGAGCTGGTATATTTAGTTAGGGGGGTTTGAGGAGCTTTGCCCCCACAATGGGGATATCAGGGCGAAACCCCCCCACTTGGAGGTTCTTTTTGATTTACTGTTTGTTATTTTGTCCTGGTGGTCAAGTGGTTCCTCCTTTCCTGGGGTTAGTTCAATGAAGTGGGTTTGATGAAGTCAGATTCAATATATATGTATATATATATATATATATATATATATATATATATATATATATCTAGGACGTTTGATCGAAAGATCAAATGTCCAAATCCATAACCAATGAACACAATTTAACGAAAGCATTTTCATCGAAATAGCACTTTTTTTAAAGCATGTTAATAAAAAAAAAAACACTACATTCATGTTTCTGCAGGGGGGCTTCACCTCCCCTGCACCCCCCCACTTTAATATTCTCCCTCCAAGACCACACTACAGTGGGGAAAAGGGCATTTTTCCTTACCTGCACTGTAGTACGGCCTCGGCAACAGGCATACTTACTTGAAAGTGCTTCTTCAGTGAAAAGCACTTTCGCGTAAGTATGCTCGCCCATAATGGATTAGGACGTTTGATCTATATATATATATATATATATATATATATGTAAGACAAAATACCAATACAGCCAACACAGCCATTTAACACACTCCAGATTTAATAATGAAAAGTTAAGTAATAAAATATAATTGTCTTTAATAAAAAAAACTCTTAAAAATAGATAAATGCTTTCTGATCCTTAAAAACGATCCTTCTTCAGGTCTAATAAAACACAAATATTCAAAGTGATATATAATATCATTCCATCAATCAGAAAAGATAATTAAGACCGATGCCCCCTTTAAATTCAATTTCCATCCAATCAAAGACAATTGGATTTTATTACTTAATGTTTTGTTATTAGTTCTGCAGTGTGTATCCTGGCTGTGTTCATATTTTGTCTTATTGGAATTTTTCTACAACACAGTCCTTTAGTGAGAGTCTTCCTGCTATTTACTTCTGTGTGTGTGTGTGTGTGTGTGTGTGTGTGTGTGTGTGTGTGTGTGTGTGTGTGTGTGTGTGTGTGTGTGTGTGTGTATATATATATATATATATATATATATATATATATATATATATATATATATATATATACACACACACATATATACATATTAACTCTGAGATCTTTGTACCTCAGAGTAGGGAGAATGCTTCAGGATACCACAATGCCCATCTCCACATATATTCTCAGCATTTGCACTTGCAGTTCTATATTTCGGAGGATTGTATTTCCCATCTCTCAGACAGAGACAGACTATTGTACATTCATTTAGGGTCCACTTTCAGACATTGCCTTGTTTTTGTGAATTTAGGCTGGTTACTTTAGTGCACGCCAAGCCCATGATTCAGCCCCATCACCACATTGTAACAGTAGTACAAGCTTGATGGATGCTTGATTGTATGGTTCTTGATTCTCGGGCTGTAGTCTATGTAGCCTGGATGAACTTCATTACACTTTCATCATTTATTCTTTAAAAGCTCCTGCTTCATGGTTACAGAGTTCATCTCTTGCCACCATTGGTTTGCTAGATCTTTAATATGGCAGTCCACTGCATATTATATAAGTACCACTGCATATTATATAAATAGAAGTTATGTTCTTACCATAACGTTCCATGTTAGTTGTCTTCTTCTCGCCTTCTTCTTGCTGGATGGGTTCGGAGCTGACCTCGGCTCCGACTCAGCCACTCTAAAAGCTCGAGAGTTGGTTCCACCGGCTCGAGGCTCCCCTTATATCCCACAATGCTAGGCGTGAGTTACCTCAGATCTCGTTTGTAAGCTAGACCCAGCTTATAATAGTAAAAGAATAACTATAAACAAAGTCCACCTCTATAAACCAGGGAGAAGAGAAGGGTGACCTACATCCTGATTCAGGAAAATATGCAGAGCAGCATATACCTAAGGTAAAGAGGTGGTAGAAAGAGAGGTCACAATCAAAAAACTCCTCTAGGTCTGTCCAGGCCAGGGGGAAGGAGGGTGGGACGCAAGAAGAAGGCAAGAAGAAGACAACTAACATGGAACGTTATGGTAAGAACATAACTTCTATATGTTAAGTTGTCTATCTCACCTTCATTCTTGCTGGATGGGACCGCGTCTCTAGCACCTTGTCCTGGGTGGCCTAACGGAACAGACTCTTGAGAACAGTGGAACCAAAGTTAGCTCTATGTCTAGAAGCTAAATCCAACTTATAATGAGAAATGAAAGTGTGAGGAGTAGCCCAAGTAGCCGCTGCACAAATGGTGTCAATAGGCCGTCTGTCTTGGAAGGCTATAGAAGTAGCCAAAGCTCTGGTAGAATGGGCTTTAGGTTTGATAGGCAGCTTCTGGTGTCTTATTTCATAAACAAGGGAAATCAGAGATGTTAGCCATCTAGATAATGATACCTTTGAAACTGAAAGTCCCTTTCTGCCTTCTGCATAAGAGACAAACAGCTGGTCAGATTTTCTGAATTGTTTGGTTCTATCCAAATAGTACCTTAACTGACGATGAACATCTAGCCAATGCAATTTTTGTTCAGACCTGTTAGAATATTCTGGAAAAAACACAGGGAGGTCAATGCTTTGATTTAGGTTAGACGAGGCTATCTTAGGTAAAAAAGACGGGTTGGTTCAGAAGATACCCTGTCCTTATGGAACAACAGATAAGGAGGTCGACAGCTGAGTGCCTGAAGTTCTGAAACACTTCTAGCTGAAGTAATAGCTACCAGAAAGAGTGTCTTCCATGAAAGCAATTATAAGGAACAGGAGGCTGCAGGTTCGAAAGGGGGTAGGATCAGAGAACTAAGAATTAAATTTAGGTCCCAAGGAGGAGGAGGATTTCTTACAGGAGGTCTGAGTAGAAAAACTCCCTTCAAAAAAGCTTTACAAAGCTTGTGGGACATTATGGCAGACTCTGAAATGCCCACATGAAAGTTAGAAATAGCTGCCAATTGAACCTTAAGAGTACAAGGAGATGAACCTGCATGGAAGAGTTCAGCTAGAAAATCAAGGACCATTTGGATGGAAGCAGTGAAAGGATCTATGTCCCTTCCTTGAGCCCAATAGGCGAAACGTTTCCACTTACTCAAATAAATCTTTCGAGTGGAAGATTTATGGGAAGCTATCAAAATATCTCGAACAGAGTGAGATATTTGAGGAAGCCTGGCTAAGGTTGGAATTGGAGGAACCAAGCAGTGAGGTTCAGAGAGGGAAGGGAGCGATGAAACTGACCCGACTGATGGATCAAAAGATCTGGAACTAGGTCCAGACGCCAAGGTCGCTCCAACAGAAAATGATGTAGAAAGGGGAACCAAACCTGTCGAGGCCAGTAAGGAGCAATGAGGATCAAGGAGGCCTTCTGAGCGATAGCTTTCTGTATCACTTGAGAGATTAGTGGGAAGGGAGGAAATGCATACAGAAGTCCCCGGGGCCAAACTTGGACTAGAGCGTCTCTGCTGGGTTGGCCTAGTAACGGGAATAGGGTGAAATAATCCCTGCACTTGCTGTTTTGGGGAGTAGCAAAAAGGTCGCAGCAAGGCTGACCCCACTTCAGAAAAATTTCTCTCACAACAGAGTCTTTCAGAGACCACTTGTGAGGCATGAGGATAGCTCTGCTCAACTTGTCCGCGATTTGATTGGACTTCCCGGGGATGTGCGTTGCTATCAGAAACCGCTGAGAAGAAATCGCCCATTGCCACAGTCTGAGTGCTTCTCGACACAGGGGGTAGGACCTGGTTCCGCCTTGCTTGTTGATATACCACACTACAGACATGTTGTCTGTCTGGATTGCTATCGTTCCCAAGGGAAGAGAGTCTTGAAGGGCTTGCAACGCTAGAAGCACTGCTCTCATCTCTAGAACATTTATGTGCAAGTGGCATTCGTCTGGTTGCCATGTGCCCTGGACAGTTCTGCCCTGATAATGCCCCCCCCACCCGATCAGGGAGGCGTCCGTTGTCAGAGTAGCAACCGGAGGGGAAGGGACAAAGGGTCTTCCCAATAAGAGCTGAGGGGAAGACATCCACCATAGAAGATGATTTCTGCATGTTTGCGTAATCATAATGGTGTGGGACATCGGAAGTTGCTGGTATGACCATTGCGTGAAGAGCATCCATTGAAGGATTCTCATGTGGAATCTGGCTAATGGAAGCAGAGGTATGGCAGCCGCCATAATCCCCAACACTTTCAGAACTAACCTGGCTTTGATTCTGTTGCTGCTGAAGAGGAGAGACCAGTTTGTGATGTCTGTTATTCTCTGATCTGTTAGTCTCGAGACATGTTGACTGTGTCTAGATTTGCGCCTATGAAGGTAATAGTACGACAAGGCGACAAAACAGACTTTTCGCAATTTATTGAAATGCCTAAATTTTGACAAATGCGAAAGGTGTAGTCCCTGGCCATTAGAAGAAGATGCTTGGTGGGAGCTGTGAGGAGCCAGTCGTCCAAATATGGAAACACCTGGAATCCTTGTCGTCTCAGGTGAGACGCTACCACTGCCATGCATTTGGTAAACACCCGGGGGGCAGTGGTGGGACCAAAGGGCAGGGCCCTGAACTGAAACTGACTGGTTCCCAGCCTGAAGCGGAGGAATCTTCTGGAGCGCCTGTTCATTTTATGTGATAGTACGCGTCCTGAAGGTCTATAGAGCACATCCAGTTTCCCTTTCCCAATAGGGGAAGGATGGACTGCAGCGTGACCATCCGAAATCTTGTTTTCTTGACTGACTTGTTCAAGATACTGAGATCCAAAATTAGTCTCCAGTCCCCTGTTTTCTTTGGAACTAAAAAGAACCTGGAGTAGATTCCGGATCCTTGCTGGTCTGCTGGAACTGGCTGAATTGCTCTTTTGCAAGCAGCTTTGAAATTTCCAACGCTGCAAGATCCCTTTGAGCGGTGGAACATCTGGAAGGGATTTTTGATTGGTTTGGAATGCGACGAAGGGAATGGAATAGCCTTCGAAATGATGGACTGTACCCATTTGTCTTGAGTCAGGGATAGCCAGGCTTCTGGGTACAGTGACAATCTTCCCCCGACTGCCCCCGAAGGTGGGCAGTCGGGCAACATCTCAGGGATGCTGAAAGGGCTTATCAGAGAAGGTTTCTCGATTGCCCTGGTTCTGCGGACCCCCCTGCCTCTAGGGCGACGTCTACCATTGTTGTTCCCCCCTCTGCCTCTGGCGGGGAACCGACTCTGTGCGTCAGGCGAAGATCCTTGAGATTGTTTGCGGAACCACATTTTTCCACTTTTCTGGCCTTTGGGTAAGGTCTAGAAGGAGTAGAAAAACGGACTCCGACGGCAGAAAGAGTCTTGCCTTCCGTCTCGCACCTAGTCAAGGTTTCTTTCACTTGAGGACCAAAAAGAGATGATCCATCAAACGGGGAATTAGTGAATGATGTTTTAAAGGGGTCCGCAAAGTTGCATAGCCGCATCCAGGCATGTCTACGTAAGGCCACACCTGTCCCTGCGGCTCTGCTCGCTCCATCAGCCGCATAAGAAAGGAGGCGCATGGAGGAGTTAGCTATGGAGTTCAGGGTAGCCAGCTGAGTGTTCATCTTGTCTTGAAGACCCGCAGCCATAGGATCCTTCAACATGTCACTCGCTTCTTTGATCAAGTCTCTTTGAAGACGAGTAAAATGGCATAGGTAGTTCAGCTTAACGATAGCAAAGGTCGCTGACGAGAACATCCGCTTCCGTGCCTGTCCATAGACCTAGATTCTTTGTTAGGGGGATGAACAGGCACTGAAGGATCAGCTAGTTCCTTCTTGGTGGCAGCAGCTACCACCATAGCATCCACAGAAACACCTTTTGTGAGAAATTGCTTGTCAGTTGGTGCTGTTATAAATTTGGAAGGTCTCCTGGGGGTAGGGTCCACTGAATCAGGAGCCGTCCAGGCTTTCTTTGCAACCACCTGCATGAGGGGATCAAAGGGGGGGATACCCAGGAGGTGGAAGGGCGAGAGCCAAACGCCTCAAGATACACAGATTCATCCTCCGAAGGGTTAAGGGCTGGCCAATTTCCCCTCTGTTTCAGGATCTCTAGAATGTCTGCGAAAGAGACATCTTCAGAAGGGGAATGTGGGGAACCCTTGGAATCCTCTAAATCTGACCTCGAACGCACCCCTGTCAGGCAGAGCCAGAGGTCCCCGCTCCGAGAAGCTAAGAACCTCCCTCGGCACCGACAGTGATGGCTCCGAGGCCGATGTCGGAGCCGAGCTCACCAGCGCCGAAGCACCGAGAGGGAGAAGAGGGTCGGACAAGGGTCCGATGCCACTCACCCCCTCGGAGCCGACGAGGGAAGCCCGGCGCCGAGATTCCTCAAAAGAAGAAATTGGAGCTGACGACGGAGCCGAAAACAACTGTATCGGCTCTGACGCTACCACAGTCCCGGTCCCGAGACGCCCCGGCTCCGAACTCAAAGGAGTCGGAGGAGGAATATTTAATGGAACAAGTTGAGGCATCGACTGATGAGTCGGACTCTGGAGCATTTGGGCCAGTGCCTCGGACTTCAAAAGTCTACTCACTACCCTCTGGAGATCGTGATCTGAGAGCCTCGATGACCTGGAGGAGTGAGATCTATGGCTCCGTTCAGACAGCAGGGGAGACGCTGGAGCCAAATGAACGGAGCCAAGGGACGGTGACCTCGATCTCTTTCTAGATGTCGGCTCCGATGGTATGATCGGAGCCGACCCAGGAATCTCTAATACCTCGGCTCCGGCCGGAGCCGAGGAAACCACAGGTACTGCAGACAAAGACTCATCGGCTCCGGCTGGAGCCGATGAAACAGTAGGCTTCGAAACCTTAGGCCTCGACTCTGAAGCTGGAGCCGAGGTCTTTGAAGCCTTAGAAGGTTTCCCCGATGACACAGAAAGGGAACCTTCAGGCTTAATCAAACCCCTTAAAATTAGTTTATTTTTTCTCTCCTGCAGGACTCTAGGGCTGAAGCCATGGCATACAGCACAAGAGTCCTGCAGGTGTAAAGGTCCCAGGCAATACACACAAGAAGTGTGACCGTCTGTCAGAGACATTTTCTGACAGCACGAGTCACACTTCTTGAAGCCTGAGACCTTTGTATCCTTGGACATACTCAAGGAACCGAAGTGTAATCACACACAGAAAACACACACACACAGATTACACTGAAGGGAATTATTTAAACTAAGGTAATTTAAGTTAAAAATTCCCTAATCAAACACATACACACCCTAAGAAAAGGGAAGGAAGGGCCCGAAGGCCTTAGGGAAAGAACTATAAGTTCTTAGGAAAAAAGAGGGCTGGATAAAAGGTAGAAGGGATAATATCCACTACACTAAGGGGAAAAGCAAAAAATATACTAAGCTAGCTTGAGTTTAAAGAATTTAAACTAGTCTAACTTTCACTAACCTGGAGCCGGTAGAAAACACACCTCGATCTCTGTAGCGGCAAACGAGATCTGAGGTAACTCACGCCTAGCATTGTGGGATATAAGGGGAGCCTCGAGCCGGTGGAACCAACTCTCAAGCTTTTAGAGTGGCCGAGTCGGAGCCGAGGTTGGCTCCGAACCCATCCAGCAAGAATGAAGGCGAGATAGACAACTTAACATGTACTTATTTTCTGCAATATAATTATGTCGATGACTTTGACAAATGTTCAAGGTTTCTGATTCCCTAATCCTTAGGGGAAGAATGTTTCACAACCTCAACATACTTTGGGTAATAAATAACATCTCTTTTTTAGTTCTGTTAATTTTTGCTGTGAACAAAATTCCATTTTTTCTCATTCCTACAGATTCATAGGTTGGTACTAGGCTATTGGCCCTAGGGCCTATACAAGCCTAGCCATATTAATAACCTGGATATTTCTTCCCACAATGTTTACTTCCCTGGACCCCTGTGTAGCAGGGCAACTGACGTGATCCCCGGGGTGAATTTCCTATCTCCCATCCAATTGTCAAGGTTCCTTTTGAAGAGGGCCAAAGAGGCGCTCTGCTTGACATGTATGGGCAGTCTATTCCAAAGTCTGGGGAGTCTATGGGTCAGGAACCTATCCCTCCAGCATGTTTTGTTCATTGTGATGACAAGGTTTAGATCCCTGGAGTGTGTGGCTCTGAGGGATTGGGATTTCCTTAAGTGTAGCATGTCCAGCAGCTCTGGGTTTGACATGGCCTTGTATATTAAGCAGAGATCACCTCTGAGTAGACGATATGCCACAGAGTATAGCTGGAGTTTTTTAGACGGTCAGCATAGGGAATCTGCTTTAGGCCTGTGATTCTTTTATTGAGGTATTTCTGCGGCCTTTCCAGTTGTTGCCAATGTCTTGAGAGGTACATACCAGATGGGGTTTTGTATTCTATAATGGGTCTAATGAGGGATGAGTACAGTGGGACAATGACCTCTTTTTTTCTGGATGATCTTTTATTGAAAGGTGCAGATCTTCCCTTAATGCTAGGCACAGTTTAACTCATACTAACCTATACATTATGCTTTAAAATTTAGATATTTTAATCTTTCTTTATACTTTAAAATTTTTATAAATATAATTATCAGTGTATATCCTTTGTACTAGTTCGATAGCTACAATATGTGTTCTGGATAAAGTGGAAAAAAGCTTAATTATTTTCAATAATCAGTCTTATTATTGTTATATATAATGCTTTTAAGACCATTAGATGCTTCACTTCCACTGTATCAAAGATTAATATAATATTTCTCATGGCTTTTAACCTTGAAGGCCTGTATATGGAACTTGAAAGATAGATTATTAGAAATGATTGTCTCAAGATCCCTAATCTGTTTTACTACCTCATATTCTTGACTACCCCTTTCTCTCCTAAATTCTTTGTATTGATCAAACTGCAAAACCTTACATTTTTTATAATTAAACTTGGGGATCTATTTGGATTTCATTTAAATACAAATTTAAATCATTGACATCCTTAAGATTTTTGATTTTAGCCCCACCTTTACAATCCTTTGCATATTTGCAGACCCAACATTTGTTGGACATATGCAATCTGGCAAACACAACATTAAACAATATAGGTCCCAGAACTAACCCTTGTAGCACCCTGTTATTAACAGATAACCAGCTAGAAGTTTTACAGTTGAAATAACAAATTGCTCATTTCTATTAACCAGGTCATCATCCAATTCAGAAAATATGTATTTACATTTTATCATTGCAAGCATTCAGTTATTTGATCATGATATAAGGAGGCAAGGGCTTTGGAGACATTCAGGTAAATGATCAAACAAGTCTTCCCTTCATTTTTCAAAAACTTATTTTCTCATAGAAATTGGATTGACATATTGATGTGTAACGATCTTTGATAAATCCAAATGTTCTGTCATCCATTTCTATGCCATGTTTATTTTCTGTGATTAAATTTTGCAATAAGTATCTCTCAAAACTTTTACCAACGACTGAAGTGAAACTTATTGGTCTATAGTTTTACATATGATGCCTATCACCACTTTTAAAACAGGAACATTGTATGATTTGTTCCAGTCATTTTGGACCATGCCATAAAAGAGCAACCAATTATATATCATTATTAGAGTTACTATCAGGCAGGTGAACATTTCTCATACAAGTTTTCTTGGAATAAGATTAACACCCACTGAACAATTTCAATGAAATTCAACTAAAGTATTTTTCACATCATCCAGACAAATATAAGGGCATTCTAGATCAGGATTAACAGAAATCTGTTGAATTGATTATAAGTTATTTTGGAAGGAAAAACATGCAAAATATGTATTAAATAACTCTGTAACAGTCTATCAGGTACCTCATTATTAAGTGTGATAGCTTCCTCAACATGATCTGCTTTCTTAGCATAAACATACTTAAAGATTTTTTTAATATTATTGTTGTGGTCTTAATTAAAGATTTTTTATATGCTTGTTTTTTACTGGTCAGTTGTCTTTTTAACCTTTTGGTTATACTATTTAAACCATTTTATGTTTGGGACTGTGTGTAATATAATTTTTACAGCAGCACATTTTTGTTAATTGAAGTTACCCAAAATTAAAGAAAGCTTATCATCTAAGAATATTTTTAATGTCTGTATTAAAGTAGTATGTGTCATTAAACTAGCATTTAGTAACATTCTTTAATACAATACTCAAGATTTTCTTCTTCATTTTTGTTATCCACAAAACTATTTATAGCTATATGATTTAGTAACAGAACTCCACCCCATTGTGATATTTCCTTAGAACGTCATACTTATTAAAATCTGGGACTAATGAAATAGTAGAATCCAAAGCTTCCAAGAAGTCAATTATTTTTAATTGAGGTTTTATATTCAAAGTTTTTTGTTTTCCTTCTCATATCATGTGCATTTGTATAATAGCACTTGAAGTTATCTCTCCTTCATAATTCTTAATCTATCTTTCCAAATATTACATGTTCCAAAAATTCTTATGCTCTTTCTTAACTGTTGAGTCAGAAGATTATTCCCTTTACTACTAAGGCACATGGGTGGTGCAGTGGTACACAGCATTTTCACCACACAGCCAGAGGTTCTCCGGTTTGATTCTTAGCTGGGGTGTCTTCTGTGTGGAGTCTGCATGTCCTCCCAGTGTTCGTGTGGGTTTCCTCTGGGTGCTCCAGTTTCTTCCCACATTTCAAAGATATGCGGTAGGTGGATATGACATTCTAAGTTGGCCCTAGGTGTGAGTGGGCACATGCGAGTGTGTGTGGTGCACCCACTAAGGAGGGTTGGGCCTTGGGCTAGCAACCTGAGCCGGTAAAACCCATAACTGCTACAGAAACAATGAGTGCGGAAAGGTGCTCATTGCATGATGTACCACATGGTGCATAAAGGGGAAAGAGAGAGAGAGACTGAGGTGCAGCATGTCTGAACCAAACATATCCATACAGTAGACTGTTTCTTCCCATAATGTTAACACATTAAAATTTTTAAATAACCTTTTCTACTTAGACAAGTATTAAAAATCTTTGCCTTTCAGTCTTCATAGTGTAAAAACGCCAGACATGGCAAAATTTCACAAAAAGATAACTTCACATTATTTTCAAGACACATGATATAAAGTTTACTAATATCTCTTTCCATGTGTTCTAAAGGGACTTTGAGTAATGCGTTTGATGCAACCATTACTGCACATTCATGATACATCTTCTCAATAACATTATAATGAATTGATGCCATTTAATGCCACTTGATGCAAATACTGTAATATTCTCCTTATTTAATACCCGTTTCAATCAGTCTTAAGTGAGAATCTTCTATAATCAGTACATTCTTTTGTGCAGTACCTTAATATGTAACCTCATCAGATCCTCCTTCTGCAGAATTTGCTAATTCAATTAGGTATCTGAATTACTGATTATTTCCAAAGCCTTTCTTTTGACTTATTACCATTATCTGTAAGGTCTAGAAGTTTTATCTTCCTGTCTTTTCTTTGCACTTTACAATGTGTGATGTGGATTCAGCAGTCCCTAAAGGGTCTACAGTGATTTCATTATATATTTCTTCTTCCTGAGTGTATTTTTTTTATCTCAGTTAAAATTATATCTTCAGGAAAAATATGTGTCTGTATTTTGCTATTGTCGTGAACTGAGGTTTTCATGCTCCCTAATATTTCATCACTTGTTATAACAAGTTCATATAATGATCCTAAAGTAATTTGATTAATGCCTGTCTCCTACATTTGAAGCATACTATTGTTTCCTTTATTTACATTAGAGACAAATGAGTCCATTATACATTGATACATGTCTTAAACCGAGACCTGAAGTTAATAATAACATGTTTTCACTACAAATTTTGCCTACTGTTATAATTCTTATTTTTTATTTACTGTGTGTTACTGCTTTCTTTTGTTTCCTATTAATGCTAATGACTAAGTTTAGTTCATGTGTAAGAGTATCTTTCGATGTACTACTAACCACCTCCCTTTCCTTCTACTCCTGAGTTGATATCCGTTTTTTTGCCAATGTCCTTAGGTGAGTTAATCTGTCTTTCAGCATCCAGCTTTTCAGTACTTAAGCTGTTAGTATCTTCCTGATCTTCCTTTACAATAGTATCTTCTCTTTAATGTTGTTTAATGCTTTTTTGTATTGACATGAGTGTGTATCAGATGTATTATTCAACTTAATTTTAATATATCCTAAAGTGAGTTTAATCTAATACAAAGTTGCAATCACCCTCTAACATATTTATCAAAGCCTTAAAATATTTTTACATGACTTGCAGATTCTTAAAATGCCATGATTTATTAATGTTGTAAATTTGCATCATTTGGTGATTCTGTTGTTTCAAAAGTATAATTTATTAACTTCTATATAACAATATAAACAATATTAAAAATTGAAAGTGCACATGCCTATATTCACACCTATGCCATTCCACACTAAAGCATGTAAACATGATAACATGCCACAAACATGAATTTAAAAAGGGAGAGACCATAAAAGACACCCCCTTAATTCAGAAAGTTTTTTCCTATAGGCAAGTCCTGAAATCAAAGAGGACAGTTGGAATCTTGCAATCACAAGTAAAATAAAGCACTGATGCTTTCCATCCCTTCTTTTATTTTTATTTGAAATTACATGGTGCATTAAACAGGAACCTGTATTCCAGATGAAGTTTTGAATTTGTGTTTTCCTAAAATATTGTTGCATTTTACATTTAACCTTAAAAGTTTAATGGTATCCTTCATTCTTGTCAGGAGAACTAACCGTCTTTGCACAATTATCCCAACAGTAAACAAACAAAAAAAAACCTACAAGTCAGTATAACTGGTACACTTTTATTATGAGCCAGCTCCTGATATTTCTAAGTTATGGAATATACCTAAATATAAACAACAAAGGCTACTACATGTACTCATGAATCAAGTTCTTTTTTATATTCTCAAAAATCTCATAAATCCCCCTTTAGGCCTATAGTATCAGCTCCGAACTATATTACAGAAGACATTTCTTTAGTTGTGGATGCATTCTTGAATCCCACTGTAAAATGTTTAGATTCTTATCTAAAAGATTCTTGTGATTTCTTTTTAGATAAATTTATAGAATTTTTTGTTGATTATGATTTTAAACCTGACAACAATATCATTTGTATCATTGACGTCTGCTCCTTGTTTACCTCTACACTCCATAACCTAGGTGTTGAATATGTTAGAGATTTTTTAAACAAGTTCACTAATGTCCCCAGCCATAACATTCATTTTTTTACTGTAGTTTAATAGAAGTTTTATTAGATAATTATCTTATGTTTAACAACAAGATTTACAAACAAAGAAAGGGGTGGCTATGAGTTCCCCAACTGCCACTTCATTTGCTAATATAGTGTTAGGCTGGCTGGAATTCAAGGTTTTAAGTACAAGAAAAAGTAGTTATAAAATGTTACGACAAGTGATTTCTAGATTACATGTTTATAATGATCAAAGGAACTTCTGTGAATTGTGAAAAACTTTCAAGAACATTGAATGATAAATCAGAATTTCTTAGTTTTGTGATGGGAGGATGTGGGGTCCAAGTTAATTTCTATAACTATAAAGTGGAATTGTAGATCCAAAGAATTTGAAAGCAATATTCATAGGAAGAAGAGTTATTTACATCAAAAAAGTAATCACCCTCCTTTTATAAAGAATAATCTTCCCAGAAGGCAGTACATAAGGGCAAGAAGAATGATTAGTAATGATTTACAATTAATGGAAGAATTTACTTTAATTACTAATTGATTTTTAAATAGAGGTTATGATGAAGCTTATTTAAAAGAAATAGAAGTTTTTAACAACAGAAATACATGGATAGATATACACTTTGGCAAAGTTCAAGGACATAAGCCTAAAGGATCTTTACTACAGAAAAAAATTACTGCAGAAAAATCACCTTACAGAGGGCCAGATTCATAATCTTATTTTAATTCAAAACCAGCCCTAAACTCTGTGTTTTTGCACAAAGATATGCAGCACCACAACTGGCTGATCTGCAGCTGTGCTCCATGCTAATGAGGCAGTGTGGGGGGGGAGGTATATGCAAATTAGCAATGTGCTCCCTCTCTAGAACTGCCTCCCTGAAGGAATCTATGTGCTGAGTGATTCTTAGAAGTATTCGGTAGTAGTGAACTTGGCCAGAAGGTTGTGTTCATACAGTGGAGTTTAGTGGTAAGGTAGGGTTAGGGTGTGTACGCATGAGTTTATGTGAAGCACTGCATGTGTGAGTGTGTCTGTATCAGTGGTAGCGGTAATGGGTTAGTTATAGGTTACATTAGATGTGTGTGTGTGTGTGTGTGTGTGTGTGTGTGTGTGTGTGTGTGTGTGTGTGTGTGTGTGTGTGTGTGTGTGTGTGTGTGTGACTTTCTATGGGTAGGTGGGTTGGGGTGGCTGTCATAATTCCATATACCCATAGACTAATGATTAGAGCCTGCAATTTTAGGTAGGGGAAACTATTAGCCACCAGGGATAATTCTTAAAAGTTATGCCTGAGGGGCACTTACACAGAACGGGGATTGGGGCGGTGGGGGTAAACACTAGACACTGGGGATACTCATATCACATGGCTTAATGACACTTTAACATTACGGGAATGGGGGAAAACACCAGATACCAGGGATAATTTTCTCATGCCTCAATGACACTTTAACATTATGGGGATGTTGGGAAGCATTAGGCACCAGGAAGCACTTAGCAAGAAAAGACATGGGCCACTCTAATGTCTGGCATTAAATGTGTGACTGCAATCTTCCATGATTTATGACGGCAAGAAAAGGAAACATCAGGGATGTTCAGAGATCTCAGGCACAGATGTGGGGCCTGGTGTGTGTGTGTGTGGGCATCTACACATGCATGTTTTTGTTTGTGTGTGTGTGTGTGTGCGCGCGTGTGTGTGTGTGTGCGTGTGTGTGTGTGTGTGTGTGTGTGTGTGTGTGTGTGTGTGTGTGTGTGTGTGTGTGTGTGTGTGTGTGTGTGTGTGTGTGTGTTGGATAGTGAATGTGGAAGGGATCCCTATGTTTCCATGATGCAGCCACCAGTAGATCTGTACATTGTGGTAGGTAACACAATTTAGAGACATACAAATTATCCCATGATGAGGTCTGTCCTCATTCTGGCTAATGTGTCTCTCTGAATCACAAAATACTGCATCTCAAAAACAGGACCTTTCTACCATGGGCATTGGGGCTCATAATGTGTCATCTGGAGAGAGTTGCCATTCTGAAAGTGGTGATGGTAGTTTTCACTGTTCCTGGCAGCTGTGATTATATGATTGCTTATATCCTGTTTCCAACCTATCCACTATGAGCTCAGGCTGTAGAGACACCAGGTGATTGCTAGTTTCATGATTACTAGCCTATCAGCTATATGCTCAGGCTGTAGAGACAGCACATGCACAAGCCAGTGATTTTTTCAAGGCCCAGCTGTACACTGACATCTTTCACCAATGTTTGCTAAATGGTTAAATTCAGATTATTGCATTTGTACTTACTGCTTTAGTGAGACTTTACAGACATGACGTACACAGTCATTTAACTGCATGTGACTGGATTAGCAGCCCATCTTTGCAGGGAAGGAATTAACAAACCTCCTGAGGCAGTAATTACTGTGACAGTGGAAACTTAGGTAAGCACAAAATGTTTATTTCTTTGCTAATGGGGAGAAAATCAATGCGGCATCCTCATGCACAGCTGATACCAAGTGTATGCATTTGTTTTTATTGCTAAAGCAGAAGGACACAACCAATAACTTTTTAGATGTAATGACTTCAGAAATGTGGCGAACTTGTTAATCTTTGTTTGTTGAACCCTCACCACAATCTTGTGTGTATATGGTTCATAATTTGATTATTCTTACTGATCGATGAAAAACATTACAGTGTATAAATAAATCATTTCTATATGAATTTGATTTCTGCAGTATTGAAATACATAAAAGTCACAGCAACAAATAACCTTCTGCTTCTTTTTTATAGCACATGTGCGTATTTAATTATTTTTAACCTTGGATGCTAAGCCTGCGTATTTCACTTAACAATAGTATAACTACTCAACTTACGTTTTACTATAATGCTTTAACACAAAATACTTTTCTAACAATGAAGTACCAAACAAATACTATACAAAAACAGCTGAAGTATATGCTAAATGAAATCAAATGGAGTTTGGGAACAAACTGCGTTGTCCTGACTCCACTCTTCCACCATGGTGCTGTAAATAAATGATAGACATGTACAGCCAAAATGAAGAGGTCAAAGTTCAGAGAGAAGTGGTCAGGTATTATTCAGACTCATGGTGGGGGAAAAGCCTAGGCATGAAGGAATTCTCAGGATCCTAAGGTAATACAACCAAGGGCTCAGGTAAACAGGCCTTTTTGTCCAGAATCCACAAAAGTGAGCACTTTTCAGAAAACTGTGCTTAGCACACACACTTAACAAAAACTGACAACAACCAATTCTAAAAAAAATTAACTTATAACCATGTTCAGTACTTGAATCTTGGAACTCCTAAAACAACATTCCTTTGTTTTTCATGGCTAGCATATACCCTACCAACCATATGGATTGGGAGGATGAAGCAAAGCCTAATGGAGTGGGTCTGCGGACACAGCAGGCCATGCTTGAGTTATTTTAAAGGAAATTGTTTGGTGATTTGGTTAATATTTGCTGTATTCATTTTCCACAGAGAAGAGTACTAAGGAAACTGAGGAAAGTATGTGTGTTTGGTGGTTGTAGTGGTGAATGGTAATGAAGGTGTAGGTTGTGTGTCTGTATATATATATATATATATATATATATATATATATATATATATATATATATATATATATATATATATATGAGTGTATGTGTGTGTGTGTGTTTTATACATAAACAAAAACAGTCACTCAGAAAAAGAATAAGAATAGCAGCTTTTACTTATCTTGAGAAGCATTTGGACTAAGTCTGTTCAAAAGCAATTGGTGTGTTTGGGGTACGAAACAGTGCTATGAAGAGCAGCTTTCTATAAATTTCTGCTGTGAATGATGTAATGTACCTTGCTGGTAGTATCCTAAATGTCAGGGGCAGAGTTTGTGGTGAAATTGTCAAATGATAGAGTTTGTAATTGTTCCGGACCTACAGGCAGTCATCTGGGACTGTGTGAGTAGCTTTACTTTGTTTATGTCATGCTGGAGGTTGGGGATTAAACATTTTGCCTGAGTGTAAAGTTCAGACTAGCTAACAAATTTGCTGATTTTGATAAAGATAGAGATATTCTGGCTGCATTGTAACCTCATTTTAAATGGTATTGTCTGGTTTTCTGGCCCTAATTCTTTTAAAAACACGGTTAGATCATTGTGAATATTTGCTAAATACTATGTTGGATTACTGATCACCTGACATTACAAGGAAAAAAGGAAGTTATCATCTTGTTTGTTTGGATGGCTAAGGAGTTATTTGACATCTAGCACATTGCATAAGCTGCAGAAAGGAAAGAAGTAATGGTAATGGGAGGTTTTAGGCAGCAGACACCTTCTGGATACCAGCCCATTAGCTGTGAAACTTGTTTTGTTTTTACTTTCATTTTGTAAGTTTAATGCAAACTTTTTAAATTGCTGTGACCTCAACTGATTATAAGCTGAAGTATATATATATATATATATATATATATATATATATATATATATATATATATATATGTATATACACACACATATATATATATATATATATATATATATATATATATATATAGTTTTAACGATTGCTACAATATCAAAATGCTAAATAACGCATGCAGAAGTTTATAAGATGACGAGGACTACTTATATGAACAATGTTTAACATCAAATCAACTGGCCAATGCAGTCACAGGAACAAGTGCTAACAAGGGTTCGGAAGGGGAGCAAGTTTGGGTGTTGGAACAAGTATTCCTTGATATTCTTGTCTTGAGACCTTCTGGTTAGGGATTCAATATTGTAGATTTTGCTAAAGTGATAGTAATCCTATGTATATATGGATCTACTTTCAAATATCAAAAGATCACAATCCCAAACTTTATTTTCGCGCGCTGAAAATAACGAATTTAAAATCCTGAACCACTGACTTTTTCCCAGGGCAAGCAAACACTTGCCCAAAACTACACATTACACACTGCACCATCTGAAACCCACCTAGGTGAGGGGCTACAGCCCCCCACCCCCCAACTATATATACCAAGTCCAGGATTGCACTACAGTGAGGAAAAGAGCATATTTCCTCACAATAGGCAATGTTTACATGCCATGGGAAAAAGTCCGTGGTTTGGGATTTTAGGTTTTGTTATTCTCATCTCGCAAATATATAAATTAAACCACAGGGAAAATGTTTACTTCGCAAGCACTGAAGTTGCTGGCTATATCTCCTTAAAATCAGGAAAAAAGAACTACAATCTGCAGTCAATCACATTTGAGATTTCAGAGAATCAAGCACTTATAACTTCTTAATTGATACTTCTTTATTGAAAAATAAAATATATTAAATAGATCAGTGTTTTTTCCTTTAAAGAGCTTCCTTTGATCTAAGAAGCTAGATAGACAAGTTGCTGCTCAGAGAGGATGGAGAGGAGAAATGGTGACACCCAAACCTCGTTGGCTATTAAATACACTTTTGGCCTTTTGTCAGTTTGCTCATGTATGCTCTCAGTGTGTTAGGTAGCATTCTGCCGCAGTTTGTTTTAGGAAGAAACAGCCAGACAGTCCACATCAGTAATAGGCAGGTATGGAGGAAAGTGACAAAACAGAGAGTGATTTGTAGAACAGAGGGTGGACAGGGGATCCTCCCAAAGGGGGAGAGGATACAGTGCAAGCATCTAGGGAAGAGAGATATTGGGTAGTTGACATCCCAGTCAAGTGGGCAACCTTATGTGGTTACTTGGAGTCATAACCCAAGAATTAAGATGCAGCAATATGATTGCAGGGATTTAAGGTGAGGGTTTTCTTCTCTGTGCATATTAGTTAATTTTGAGGGACAAGGATACTAACCTTAACATGGTAGGGAGGAATCTGCATGGAAGCTTTCAGAGAAAGAAGTTCATACTGGCAAGGTAGCAGGACTATTTGACATCCCCCATTTTCGTGATTTAAAGTTTTGCTTTTGGGCTTATCCTTTGGCTTCTTCACACCACTTTACTAAAGTGTGCTAATCATAATCCGATCCATTCCCTAAATCTAACACTGCACTGCATCTTAGAAATAAGGCTGTCAGTCATGACTACCTTGGAAACACGTTTTATCTAACACTACTACCTACACAAGACAGGCAAAGACACCTAAACATGCATTAAATAACACAGATAACTTGAAAGCTGACCCTTTGCCTAAGCCTATTCCACTAGCACATGCACAGACACGCTCTCACCTCTTACACCAACCCACTTACCTTAGTCAGCAGTCTGACCTGCTGAAGTTATGATACTGTGCTTATTACTCTTGACATCCAGAACTGTTAAAATTTATAACTGAATGTGATTGTGTGTGTGCATTTGTGTGTGTGTGTGTGTGTGTGTGTGTGTGTGTGTGTGTGTGTGTGTGTGTGTATACATGTGTGTGTGCTTGTGTGTGTGCTTGTGTATGCATGTGTGTGTGTGTGTGTGTGTGTGTGTGTGTGTGTGTGTGTGTGTGTGTGTGTGTGTGTGTGTGTGTGTGTGTGTGTGTGTGTGTGTGTGTGTGTGTGTGTGTGTGTGTAGGAGATCATTACCTTACTGAAATGAGGAAACCTGTAGGATCAGGCCAGAATTCATGCAAAGTTTGGATTGTAGCCTGATGGTTGAAAGGCTGTAACTATGCTGGTTCATGGAGGAGGGGTGGACCCCCTTGTGCAGGTTTGTACAACTTGTTTTATGGTAGGGGGTGTGGTTTTGTTCCCTCCTTTGATGAGTGAAGCCAACTAGTTGTCACTGAGCCTGTGGGGTAGCTGATGCTTCCTATTGTATGGTTTAAGGTGCATTTCCCAATATAGGTGGGTTTCATTGTGCGATAGGATCTAGCTTCATTGTGACATTTCATCCGCAATGGTGGTCCTGTGGTAATTTGCAAAAGAATACACTGAAATGCACTTGGAGGAGGGATGCCTCCCCTACCCAAAGAGGATTGCAAGTGTACCCCACTGGGTTTAGTTGTAAGATGAGAACTATTCTTCTTAACCCATATAATAAGCTGTCTTGGAAAACATAATCCATAGGTATGGGGAGGGTTGGATCTAACACAAGGTTCCCTAGGCAGCTGCCTAGGGCCCAGTGTAAACCTGTCTGCTTCTGTTTTTTAATAAGGTATCATAATGCCATAAGATAGCCGCGGTGGTGCAGCAGTAGCGTTGTCGCCTCACAGCAAGAGGTTTTCCCATTCGATTCTCGGCTGGAGCATCTTCTGTTTGGAGTCTGCATGTCCTCCCCGTGGTCAAGTGGCATTTGAAAGACATGCGTAGGGTGTGCCTTCGTTGAAGGTTGGGCATCAAGCTGGCACCTTGGCACCGTAAAAATCTACTGCCAACCATTAGTGGACCGGAGTTCCGCTGTGGCGACCCTTAACTGGGAAAAGCAGAAAGAAGAACATCTTAATGCTATAAGGATGAAAGGGTATTGAATGGAAGCATGTAGGAAGGTGCTGTAGGCTAGAATGAGATAATGCATGTAAGCTTTATGTCAAAGTTAGGCATGGTTTGAATGGTATCATGAAAGCATCATTTAGGTAACCTATCAGATATAAAGCACTCACTATAGAAACACAGAGCTTCTGTTGTTCTTGTTTTAGGTTTCTGGGCCATTTATAACTTCTTGGATGTTATCTGTGCCATTGCACGCTGACTGCGGCAACATACTTGCGACCCTTGTGAGCCATGGCTATGCTCACTTATTGCTTCACTAGTGTCCCCAGTTTTCCCTTGCACTGAGGTTTAACAAGTTGTGGTAGTACAGCATGTGTACTTATTTTTGTAATGTTTAAGGTTAGATTTTACTTGCCCTTGATACACATTCATCCAGGCCATAACAACAGGAAGAAACTTAATAACAGCACCTTAAACAGGATGCAGCCCCAATGGTGACCCAAGAGACCTAGATCGAATTCTAGATCTGGTGGGTGAGGAATCAGCTAAGAGTAGGAATAAGCAGCATTTTGTCATCGGCCCTATTTGGACTATGGAAGAGGATTCTTTCATGCTAGGACTAAACTGCATGATAGAAATTGGTGACTCCATCATCCATAGACAAGACCTATGTTGACATCACTGAATGTGGGGTATGGGCCAGGAGTGTGAGCAGAGTATAACAAATTTTTAACCATCCTTGGATAACATCTTCTATCTACTTGACTCTAATGTCAGGCAGCAGTATAGAAAACCAGTCAGTGGAGAACAAACAGTTCAGTATGCATGGAAAGGGATTTAATAGTTAGGACGAGCAGGGAAAACTCTCAAAAAAGTAGTGAACACACTCTCTTTTTTTAAACAGAGATAGACATGATTGGCTACTATAGGTGAGCAAAAGAAGTTATTCTTTCAGTTTCATTTACTTTTATCCATCAATTTCATTAGCAAAGATTAATTTTACTTACTGAGCATATGTGGAAGGGACTGGAGTGAAACCTGGGGGTTTTATGTTTGCAAACCATTACTCCAGCAATGGGTCCTTAATGAGTCAAACTTATATTAGCATCTCAGAATTAGACAGTAGCCCATGTCAGAAAGGATGCCTAGCCCATTTATTTCCTCAGTGTAAAACTGTCGGCTTTTGTTGTACAAATCTTGCCCATAACCTCATCTCTGCTATGTTCAGGATATATCTTATTGCATTTTAACTCTCTGCAGTCACTGAAATGTGGAATGTCACAACCCTAGCAGCCTACACCCATCCCTGTACTCTGCAGCATTTCTGAGAAATAAACTTAAAAAGCATATGCCAAAGGAATGCAAATATCTTTTTAATGATAAATGGCAATAAATGGTGATATGTCATCAGTAAAATCTCTTCTTAACAGTGATAACATTTAGTAGATCCACATTTTATGCCAGCCCATTTCTATTTTACAAAGCACACAAACTTAGAATTATATGCAAATCAGATAGAATGCAATCATAAGTAAAATAATCTGATGATTTGCTATGTTATGACTGATATCCATAGCCAAAATATTTATATGACCATGATAATTGTTTTCTATCTCTGCTGGCTATGTTGTCATAGAGTCTCAAACCTTTATCATATTTGTGGACAGTTGATCTAAGATTTGTTTTGATTCTGATATTGGTCCTCTTGGACCTCATGATACTGACCCAGTCCCCACTGCCCGATGTCCATGCCAAGTCTACCAGCCATCCTCCTACACTCCCAAGGTTATGGAACCTGAGATTGTCCTGAGGCACAGCAATCTGTCCTTCTCTCTTGGGGGTTCCTTTTATATGTCCTGCACACTCTTCTCTTCTTGTCTCTTCTCTTCTCTTCTCTTCTCTTCTCTTCTCTTCTCGTCTCTTCTCTTCTCTTCTCGTCTCGTCTCTTCTCTTCTCGTCTCGTCACTTCTCGTCTCTTCTCTTCTCTTCTCGTCTCTTCTCTTCTCTTCTCGTCTCTTCTCGTCTCTTCTCTTCTCTTCTCGTCTCTTCTCTTCTCTTCTTGTCTCTTCTCTTCTCATCTCTTCTCTTCTCTTCTCTTCTCGTCTCTTCTCTTCTCGTCTCTTCTCGTCTCTTCTCTTCTCTTCTCTTCTCGTCTCTTCTCTTCTCTTTTTTCAAGACTCCTTTGCTCGTCAATCATATCCAAGGGCAATTGACCTCTTTGGCCCACAATTTCCATTACAGAGTGTCATTGATGAGTGCTGTCCTTCCTAGGACAGACACTCCCACCCCTCCCTGCCACTCCTTCAGTCACCCAGCAGCTAATCAAACCCAGGTCAGTCAGGGGTTTATCCCTGTATGCCATCAGCGATGCATAGTATTATCTTATGATTTTTTTATCATATGTGCTTTAGGGTGTAGCAGGATTTCTGTGGACCTATCTTACTATGAGGATGCAGCCTTGTCCCATATTTTTTTTTAATTGTAAACTCCCATGGTTTCTATAATAGATGGATATCAGATAACTCACTTCTTCTATATCTTCTCCAAGCAAAAAACAAGCACTTGAAAAATAGTTGTTTTCCTCCCCATGCCTGCTGATCATTAGCTCTCTGTGCCTGCTGATCATTAGCTCTCTGTGCCTGCTGATCATTAGCTCTCTGTGCCTGCTGATCATTAGCTCTCTGTGCCTGCTGATCATTAGCTCTCTGTGCCTGCTGATCATTAGCTCTCTGTGCCTGCTGATCATTAGATCTCTGTGCTTGCTGCTCATTAGCTCTCTGTACCTGCTGATCATTAGCTCTCTGTGCCTGCTGATCATTAGCTCTCTGTGCCTGCTGATCATTAGCTCTCTGTGCCTGCTGATCATTAGCTCTCTGTGCCTGCTGATCATTAGCTCTCTGTGCCTGCTGATCATTAGCTCTCTGTGCCTGCTGATCATTAGCTCTATGTGCCTGCTGATCATTAGCTCTATGTGCCTGCTGATCATTAGCTCTATGTGCCTGCTGATCATTAGCCCTCTTATCACTGACTGTGCCCATTTGTTCCAGTTTGAATGAGACCTGATCATGGGAGGACATCACCCTGGTAGTCACTGGGATTTATTATAGTTTTAGGAAGGAGTTTTCAACTTTAATTCTAGATTAATACCAGATAATTTTCCTCATTTAAATAAACAGAAAATGTTAAGGTTTGTTTAAATATTTTAACTTTCCTTCTTTGTCAGCTTTATACCAATAATGGTTTTCTATCTGGTTATAACAACAGCATCTCTCTAGTAGCTCCTAAAATGAATACTAAAACAAATTATCTACTCTCATTGAGGAAAACCTTTTAGACTTCTTTATCTAAGTCACAATCTATCTCCAGACTTTATAAAATATAGCATTCTGGTATCACAAACTCATTTTTTCTCTTCATTTTGGAATGTCTATGCTGATGACATATTTAGTCATTTAAATTGGAATATATTATGAAGATACTCTCTTAAGACATTTCCTTTTCTTAAGTTATACTTTACCCAGTTAATGATTTTTCAAAATGTGTAGTTTCCTAAGTGAGTTGGGTTCTTTTCCAACAAATATCTAGTTTGCATGCTGTCCCCAAATCATAAAACAGTTAGTGTCTGTCATTTTGGACAGGTAAGAAAATTAACCCTCTCTGGAAGTTTTTAACTGCAAAATAATAGTCTAAATTATCAACGTAAGAAAGTCTGTACTGTCCACATTTCATTTTGGGAGACTCAGTTTAGAATAAGTACGTCATAGGCTTGCTGTACTATAATGATTGCCTCTGTACTTCTAAGTACTTTGTTTCTACTTTATGAATGAACCACAAGAAATTAATGTTTAGCATTTTTTATTGGCCAACAAAATCTTTAAAAGCTTTTGACAGAGTTAAAAACTTTCAAGTATGGGAGGTGCACCTGCCTAATTATTTTGTCTTGATATTTTTTATTGTTCTGTTATGCCTTATAAGGGGTCTATATCAGAACACCGAAGAGGCATTTAATCGAACACATTTTCAGCGACACATAAAGAGCGAACACTCAAAACAGCGATTTCTTTCCCTGGGAAAGAAATCGCTTGGTCATCGTCATGTGTTTGCCCCTTTCCTCCACTGTAGTGCGATCTCAGAGTTGGTATATTGAGTTAGGGCGGTGTGGAGGGCAAAGCCCCCCCCCACATTGTTATGTTTGAAAGTGTGTGTGTTTGTGTGTTTGTGCTACCAATTTCTTTTCCAGGGAAAGAAATTGGTATTCTGAGCATTCGCACTTTAGTGCATTCGCTCTTTATGTGTCGCTGAAGAGATGTTCGATTAAACACCTCTTGAGTGTTCTGATATAGACCCCTTATAAGTTGTTAGTTATTTTCTCCCATTTTATTATTTTTTACTCATTATTCATTGCCAAAGATTAGCTTTACATATGTGTGTAATACTCACTCTTACCCTTTATTGTGCTTGTTTGAAAAAAAAAAAAAAAAATATATATATATATATATATATATATATATATATATATATATATATATATATAAAGACTAGACACTATAAACCTTTTAACTACTATTGCATGACGTCTGCTGCAGATAGTGCATCATTGCTGTTACCCATCTTCTAAACTGTCTCCATCAGCTAGTATTCTAAATGGAGAAACACCAGCTGTGTTTAAAGTGAGGATGGTAACTCATCATTTTTCTGGTACTCCTTGACATCTCTCATTACGCTGCTTTCCTTCCCTAATGTTTTTCAATGCCACTTACTTGGGCCTCTGATATGACTGCCATCAGATCACAGTCTGCTTTTGTTACTGTTATTACTTCATCCCAGCTGAGAATTTCCTTTCTGGACTTCTGCTTCCTAGATGTCCTATTTCAAAGTTTTGTGTTGAGCGTAAGCTGCCATATTTTACACTATTCATCCATCCTTAAATGTCTCCACATTCATTCTGCATGTTCTTTTGTATCAGTCTTGTAGCATAAATATATGCAAACAGCAGAAATGCATTAGTTTCCTTCCACGCATCTAACCAGGTCACCTTTGAAGACCCTGAAAACTTTAATAACTGAGGAGCATTGTCCTCACTGGCAAATCTTTGAGGATTTTGTTTCAGACTTCATATCCAGAAAGAAATGCAAATGCAAATAAACTCCTTTCTTGTAACTTCATAAGTTTTTAAGATCAATTTTAAAATCTATATATATATGTATACACACACACACACACACACACACACACACACACACACACATATATATATATATATATATATATATATATATATATATGGTTTCACTTCAGAATGTCGAGTTACTGAAAACTCGAACTTCATATGGTTGAGACCATATGATCAAGTTTTCAGAAACTCGAAATTCTGAAGGTAAATAAAAAAAAAGAAAGGAGTCAAATACATCATTTCTGCAGGGGGGCATGCCCCCCTGCACCCCCCACACCCCCTTACTTCAATATACCAACTCCGAGATCGTGTTACAGTGGGAAAAAGGGAAATCTCCTGTTCTGTGCTACATACAGAAGAACAGAACGGGAGATTTCCCATTTCCTCGTTATAGTGTGATCATAGAGATGGTATATTTAAGTAGGGAGGGTGCAGGGGGGATTGCCTCCCTACAGAAATGATGCCTTTTTGGGTTTTTTTTTTTATTTCACTTCCTAATTTTGAGTTACTGAAAACTCGATCATATCTCGACCATATGAAGTTTGAGTTTTCAGTAATTTGATATTATGAAGTGGAACCATATATATATATATATATATATATATATATATATATATATATATATATATATATAAATATGTACAAGAAAGCAATAACTCCAGCACTTGAAAATGCATAAAATACACAAATGGGTCTATATTATAAGACTGAAAATTTTAAAGACTGAAAGCTAAAATACCTACATTATGAAATACTGAAAACATTTTTAATGCAGGGGCAAGCCCCCCTGCACTCCCCCATGCCAGGCCCATGCTTTCCGCACACTACATACCGACTCAGATGTTTCATAACAGTGGAGAAGGGGAAAATTCCCATGATAGATATTTATCAGCGGTCACAAAAGGTGTACTAGCAGTCAGCCCCTGAAGAAGCAAAATACTGAAGTGGGTACAGGTAACGTAATCAAAAGTAACTTCTTACCTACAACAAGGGCTGTACATTCAACAGTCTCATGTCCTAATCAAAAGTAACTTCTTACCTACAACAAGGGCTGAACATTCGACACTCATGTCCTTATCAAAAGTAACTTATTACCTACAGCAAGGGCTGAACATTCGGCAGTCTCATGTCATTATCAAAAGTAACTTCTTACCTACAACAAGGGCTGAACATTCGACAGTCTCATGTCCTAGCATGATTTGTAGTTTCTTGACTTTTCCTACTACTTTGGTGTGATATGGAGAAGCAAAAAGACTGTCTTCTTCCTCCTCTTCTTCTTCATGCAGAGGTACTTCCTGTAAACTGTTAACAAATATGTTTCAGTTCAAAATATCAGTACAAATAATACAACTATAATTAATGTAAATGTAAGTTATAAAAAGTATTTTGTATAAATTGTTAACAGTTACCAAAGTGCTATAAGGTCTTAATGTAATGCAATAGAAATAATATAAATGCAAAATATAAAGCTACCTCCTATGAACCAATAAAATCAAATAAGTTCTATATGTATTAGACTCACATAAGAGGTATATACATATATACATACATATGTATATTTCCATTCACTCATTCATTCCGTATTTCTCCCATAATCCATTTAATCCATTTCAGGTTCATGGAGGAGCCAGACCCTGTTCTGGCAGTAAATAGGTGAAAGGCACTGACATTAATGTAGAACATGGCACAAAATCACTGAAAGATACACACACATGCATGCACACACATGTACAAACACACACACACACACACACACACACACACACACACACACACACACACACACACACACACACACACACACACACACACACACTACTGACAATTTGATGGATCACCAATTTATCTGTAGCATGGCTTTGGGATGGTGAAGGAAACTGGAGTAACCTAAAAAACTCACATCAACTCACGGAGGATGCTAAGAAACAACCCAACTCCAGCTGAGAAATTAACTGAGTAACTAAATGCTGGGAGGCAGCAGTGCTAAAATCAGTATGAGTGTGCCATTATATATATGTATGTATTTATTTATTTACTTATTTATTTGACATTTGATTACTGGGAAAGTCCGACTATGTAAGAAACCTATTTTCACTGGAGGCCTGGGGAGAAAAGCTCCAACACAGAAGAAAAAAATATACATTTTTTTGATTAACAACAACATAAGAAACAGAAAAGGAACATAAGCTTATAGATGAACAGAAAAGTAAAATACATAAGTTTAAATGGAAAAATAAGCAGATATGTCAAAGCATTTATAACATAATTAAAATTTTACATAGAAGTTTAGCGAATAAATATTATCATGGGAAGTTAACAAAGTGTGACCTACAGGGTAATTAAAGGAGGGACAGCAGCATTCAAAAGTTATCCCACAGAGTAAGGGTGAAAGACAGTAACACTGGACTTTATGGTTAATCATGTTAGGTGAGTAATATACAGTCTCATTTAATGGTAGAAATAATCAATACTGTAGTAGGAAAACTCAATATAAGGGATATGAAGGTGTGAAGAGGAGTAGACGAAAATTAGATAAGAAGATGTAAGGCTGACGTATCAGCACAGAGCATTGGTGTATAAGCAATGTGGGGTAGTGGGATCTAGGATGTAGTAAAGAGGGTGAGAATGCCATGCTGGTAGATACAAATCAGAGAATGGATGAGGAGAGAGGAGTGAGAGCGGGAGAACAGGTTTAACTGAAACTAGAGTAAAGTAAAGGGGTGGGAGTCAGGTTCATTCAGAGCAGGGACAGATATGTGATTTGTGCAAGAAATCTTTTAGTTTAACCTTGAAGATCTTGAAGTGAGAGGTAGTTCTAATATCTAATGGTAGTGTGTTCCATAGTTTGGTAACTGAATAGGAGTATAGACATTTTCTGGCATTTTTATTTGGTTTGTGTAAAGTTAAGATCTGTTTGTCTTCTGAGCGGAGAGTACAGTTAGTTGTGTAAATATGAAGAATCATTTTTAAGGTGGGGACAGAGGTCAAGATTATAGATAATGTTATGGGCAATTGTTAATTGGAGGTAGTTTAAATGTTGTGGTAGTTCCAACCAGTTAATGGGAGCAAAAGTTGAGCAGTGGTGTTTGAAGTATGGTTCACCTGTTGCAAATTTAGCAATTTTGTTACAACAGGATTCTAGGTTATATTTTAGTGTATTTTGAAGGTTGGTTAGAATGGGGGTGCTATATAATAATGAGGACAGCAAGTACATTGTGGCTCATGTTGTTTTGGTGGTTGTATCCATAAAGGATTTATGCTGGTAGAGCAACCCTAGTTTGTGATGTTTTTTTTTGACAGTATTATAAATTTTGTATCTCATTACAGCCGAGTGCACCTCCAGGCATTTCTGCAGTTATGTCTTACTGACACCTCTAGGCTTCAAATATTGCTTGTTCATATTTACATTAATAATTTCAAAACCATGCTACACACAAGAATATCAGAAAATGTCATATTATAACATACATGATGGCAAACACAATCGTATTGAAATTTGACCTCTATCTAATGCACATAAAGAGATATTGAACATTATTTGCACACTGTTTAGTTGTATTGCAATAGTTTTCATACTTTTCTAAATATCTTAGTATTCAGATAACACACACAGAACTGCACAGCCTCTTATGAAGGTTTGCATCTGCATGAAGAAAATCCTGCTGGCAGTATGTGTCTTGCTTGAATGGTTACTGAGATATCATAAGCTGTTTATACAAAAATTACACCATTAATATTCACTGCCTTTATTTTGGCTTATAAAATCCAGTTTAAAGTATTGAACTGAATGAATTCCTCTAATACAAATATTAATTTATTCTGAATAGTTTGCCATTCACAGTTTTCTAGTAACACTTACAGTTCCAGAGATATGAATATTTGTTTGAACTGTAACGTGATAACTGAATTTTTTTAAAAGCTAAAGCCACACCCACTGGGAGTTAAAGGCACACATTCAAAAGATCTGTATTGGAGGGAATGAGTTAAATGAAGGTCAAAGTTAAGTTTGTTGTCTATTGTTACTCCTAATAACTTGGTGTATAGGACCACTTTGATTTCTGTATTGTTTAGTGAAAATATCTTAAAGTCAAAGGAGACAGGTTTAGAAGAAATAAGGAGCTGTTTGGTTTTATTGGGGTTGAGTAATAATTGGGCATTATTGACCCAAGAATCAATGGAGGAGAAAGCAGTTTGGGTTAATTGTCTGACGTGTGTTTAATTGTTGGAGGAGGAGATAAGAGTTGAGTCACTGGGATATTTGATTAGGGAACTTTGGCAAGGGCAGTGTGGAGATCATTTATGAAGATATTGAACAGGAGAGGCCCAAGGATGGATATTTGGGGAATTCCTGTTTTGTTAGTTAGATATGGAGAGAGACATCCTTCCATTTTGCACATTGTTGCCAATCAGATAGTTAGCTGGAAAATCACTGTAAAGAGGAACTATAAAGGCCAAGGGAAGAAAGTTAGTGTAAGAGTTTGGTATGTGAGACAGTATCAAAAGCTTGTGATAAGTCAAGGAATAGAGCTGAGGTTAGTTGGCTGAAGTCTCTTACTTTGCTTATTGTATCCATGAAGGAAATGAATGCAGTAGTTGTACTATAAGCTGGTCAAAAGCCATGCTGGGTGGGTGTTAGTAGGTTGTTGTGGAGTAAGTGGTTAAGGAGTTGTTTATGAACACATTTTTCTAAAATTTTGGAGAGAGAAGATACTGTAGAATGGTAATGGAGCAGAAATTAGATAATTCAGTAGATTTGCCTCCTTAATGTAATGTGGTTATGATAGATTTTCTCCAGAGGGAGGATACGAGGGAGTCTGTGATGGATGCATTGAAGAGAATGCTAACTGGGTAGGCAATGGCATTTGCGGCAATTTTAAGTATTCAACTGGTTGGTTATCAGGAGATAGAGAGCATGATTTTATTTTATGAAGTAGTTTACATATGAAGTTAGTGGAGACAGAATGTAGTGTGTGGGTTGGACTTTTGGGGTCTGTTGCTGGGATATATTGATCAGGGAGGAATGGGTATGAGGTAAGTATGGAAGCTGTTGGGGGGGATGGTATTTTGAGGCTGGCTGTGGAATTGGGATTAGAGGGATTGCTGAAAGTGTTGACGAGTGTAGCTATACTTTCTATAAAGTGAGTGTTAAACAAGTCTGCAGTTTGTTTGGAGACTTGTCTGTGAATGATGTTAATTGGGAGAGGTTTTGTTTGGACCCTGAAATGAGAAGGGATAGTTGACCAACATTTTTTAGGGGTTGTTTTTGTGGTTGGTTACCTGTTGTGAAGAGTATTGTTTTTTTCATTAGTTATGAGCTTTTTTGCCTGATTGCATAGGTATCTGTAGTTTTGTAGACTTTGATCATTTCTGCTTTTCTGCTATTACTTCCAAGCTTTGTCTCTGTATACTAGGACAGATTTTGTGGACTTTGTTAGCCAGGCAGCATGGTTAACTTTGTTTCTTTTTGTTCTAAGTGGTGATAGACTATTGAGGATATTC
This sequence comes from Protopterus annectens, assembly GCF_019279795.1. Lineage (NCBI taxonomy): Eukaryota > Metazoa > Chordata > Ceratodontiformes > Protopteridae > Protopterus > Protopterus annectens. The sequence continues at coordinate 202,809,840 of NC_056745.1, forward strand.
AAAGTAGTTTGTTAAAGTAGTTAACTGCATCAACTAGGGGCAACAGTTTCAGTGTAGACCACTTTAAGGTTTTTAGTATATCAACAAAGAGTTCTGGATTGAAGTTAATTAGATTGTGGAAGGTTTTATAATTATGGTGTTTTAGTAACCGGGTGGTTGTTTTATAAGTATAAGCTTAAAGTTTCAGGGAGAGTGCTGGAGTTGGAATATTTATTTAGATCTGTGACTAGGATCCAGTCTAGAATTGATTCTTGGATATTGTTTTAGTAATTCTAGTTGGTACAGAAATTAGTTGTATAAATGTAAAAAGATATATGTTGTTGTCTGGAAAGTCTGAGGTTTGGTTATTCCAACTGATGTTAATGTCACCCATAATAATTGTTCATTGGATATATTTTGATTCATCCAGGACAGAATGTCCTCTAGTATGGGACATGGTGATCAGGGAGGATATAAAGGGTTGCAATACAAATTTGTTTAGTTTTGTTAAGTTTTTAAGAAGGCTATGAGGAGTTCTGCATTACTAAATTTTGGAATGGGCTTGGAGAAGGGAGCCACTGCATATACGCTTGTATAGACTAAAGCTCCACCTCCTGCTTATTTATGAGTTATGTCTGACCATAATGTATTGAAGCCTGGGGGGAGTGAAGCAGCTCTGTGTCTTGTGTGTTTGGCTTTAGCCATGTCTCTGTAACTGCAAGTACATCAGTGGTATGTTGCCATGTGTGTAAGTCTGTTATTTTTTTGCAGGTGCTACACGTACTTAATGAGACTAGAAATAACTTGCTAGAGAAGGATTTATCATAAGAAAGGATGGTTGAAGTAGGACCAGAGTTTGGGTGGATGTTGCCACACTGGGGTAAGTTAGGGTAGTAAGAGGAGTAATATGTAGTGCTTATTGGAACTTTGCTAGATTTTGGTTTTGAGAAGAACAGTATTATGTAATTACAATGAGATTGTAAAATTTTGTATTTTAACAGCAGGGTGTATAAACTAGCTGACATATTTGAGTAACTTTTCAATTTTTTGTCAAGGCTTGAGTTTGATTTTATAGATTTACTGATCACATTGAGTTTGTGGGTTTTGATTGCTGTGAAATGTGTTACAAAATGAGAGGGTAAGTATAAGAAAAAGGAGATAGATATTAGTGGGATAGAGGTGGCCCATGATATGAGTAGGCAGTAGGTGTGAAAGGAAAAAGATAAATTATTTAGTAGGAATTAAGGTACTAGTGGGGTAGACAAGAAATGTAGGAGGTTTGGGCTAGAAGACCTATTTAACAGAGTTAAGTGGTTGGAGATGGGAGATGAAATGAGGCAAGTGGAAAGTGTCTGTGAATAGTGAAAGTGAAAGTTGGGGTGTGGTTAAGGATAGAATATATGTAGATTAGGTGGGGATGGGTGGGAATTGGGGGTAGGGTAGGAGAGTGGAGTGATATGGAATGATATGACGGTGGAACAGAGAAGGCTGACCCACCACAAAAGTAGAAAAGCAAGAAAAATTTTTGAGAAGGCTGAAGGTAAGCATGGAACACACAATACTGTTAAAGAAATTATATATGATAACTAACTCCAATTTCAGCTTAGTGCCTTTCCTTACACAATATGATAAAGATCCGAAAGAAATATGGTTGGCCAAAACTAAACAAAAATGCAGAAAGCTCAACTATTACTCTCAGAGCATAGCTTCTGTCTTTCCCTAAGAAATAAAATAGTGAGTTGTAATTAATGGAATGGCAAGCCTTAACAAATGTAGAATGCTGATACTTGTAAGAGATAGGAACATGTGAGATAAGGTATAGGATGAATTAGAATAGGGCGTACTGAAATTAAATTGCTAGGTTCTAAGAGAAAAAACACAAGTTTGGGTAGGTTCTAAAACAGAAACAAGATTGTGCAGGAGTTCTTGCTGCTAATTGGGGGTGCCTTGAGCTGCATGCACACACTAGCAGAATGAAAAACTTGGCAAAGTAATTAAATTAATGCAGCAATATGTAAATCTACAAAGAAACAACTGAGAAAATAAGGAAGCGATCATGCTTTTTTAAAAACTTGTGGCAATAAGCTCAATGTCTGACAGTATAGAAAGTCTGGGACACCTTTTCTTTAGTGCAACATGCCCAGAGGTAAAACCATTATTAGCAGTGTTAAAGGGGTATTCAGTCTTGGTTTGATGCTTGATGAAGTTATTAGCCTTGTTTGTTCATGGGTTAGGATGAGGGCTATAGGAGAAAAAGAGAAAGACTTAAAAAGGGGTTAAGAGGGAATTGGTAACTGTAATATCAGGCAGAAAAACACAGCTTCCCAAGGAATCAGTACTGTAACAGGGAATAGACTGAAAGGGTGAGAGCAGCGGGGTTAGGTAATGTAGGGGTGATGGACTAAAGAATACAGAATAAAGAGACCAAGTAACACAAGGTATTGGAGGCTACCAGACAAGTGCATTAGAGACCATAATTACATATGCAGAAATTTATGACAATAAAGGCATGCAGAAAACAGTGCTACAATATAACAAAACAGCTGCTGAGATAACACATTTATGAATGCAAAAGGTTCTTTAGTCAAGACACTCAACATTAGACAGTACCGTGACTTTAAAAAACTTAGCACTTTATTTCAGCTAAATATTGCTGATGTGTTGTAGCATATGAACAAGAGTGCTAAAATATACTGTATAGCAAGAATATAACTGAACAATATTTAAATGACAGCAATATTATTATATAAGAAAGCCAAAAAAGTAGGGCAAAATAAAATACAGTGATTCAGTTGAGTTTATGCATTTCTAAGTCAGTTATAATAGACAAGATTAAGTAGCCAGTAATCCATGTACCAATGAATGTAATGTCTTAACAATCTGGAATTATCATATTACCATTACCTGATATTATTAGTGAAACCTTTTCCATTGTTCCAAATGGAAATGCTCAAGAGACAGAAAAATGCACAGGTGTTGACTAGAAGAATCAGTTGTAACTTAGACATGAACCAGAGTCCAATGTTGCGAGATGGAGATGAACAGGAACAAGGCCAGAAACAAAGAATTTAGTGAATAAACAGGAGAGAATAAAGCATCAATCATTTTTGTGAAATATGGTTTTGCAAGAAAAAGTGGCTGAAAAAGACTGGATTTTTATTGACTTCTCTTATACTTGTGGGTGGATTGTAAAGCATATACCCCATTTTATGCCATTAATATTTAGAGGAACAATAAAACAATTTGTATGATTATTAGTGTTGGTATAAAGCATTCCATGATATAAACTGCATGTTACATATAGTAAAGCAGTTTAATGTAGTATGTAATGCGTAGTCAGGAATATTTTAAAGGTGGCGGGGCTCTTTCCATTGACTGTTGTATGTGTTAAGGATATTACAGCAAACAAGTAATTTTTTAGTTGTAGGAAATTTAGGCTTTACAGTATAACAAGAGAAGAAAGGCTGGAAAAAAAGCATGTTTAAAGTCAATATGCTGTGACCTTGGGATACTGGTGTGGAAGTAGGAAAAAGTACACTGATTATATTCTAACTAGAGTTAATATAGCTATTATTTTTATAAAGGTTGAATGTCTAGATAAATGCCCCTGGCTTAAGCTTTAAATGTTGTTTCTGTAAGCAAGTATTCTTTAAAAGTGAAACAAAATGATAAAAGCCATAAAAATGCTAAGTGTCTTACATCTGAAAAGATATTAGCTTGTTTTTTTCTGTTAGCATATGTTCAGTGGGAGTCAAGTTGTCTGCAGCTGAAGGCAATTGTACATTCTGTTCTGAGTGAAATTTACAAAGATTTATTGCTGTGTACTTTTCAATGGAGACAAGCTGTGTGCATGTGCAAGCATTTAATCAAGAGTTCTGAACATTCTTTGATGAGAGAAATGCAAAATTTAAAGGTATAATGGTAAGCAGTTTGGTAAAAAATAAAGTTTGAAATTCTGGGAAGTGGATAACAGATAGTAGCCTCCCTATCAGTCTTAAGACTTTAATGCATTTAATAGAAACATGTAGAATTTAGTTTTATTTAAAAATATCAAGTTCACTTTTTCTTAGGTCTACAAGTTAATGTTTTCTGAAAGCATACAAGCTGTTTTCACATCTGGGAAGGGCACAGAGATAAGAAAAAAAACAGACAGCGATCAGGGAACACATGCTGTAGCACATAAATGGGTAACCTTAACTTTAAGTTAGGTAATGCTTAAGGGGGCAGCTATCAATTTGGAGTAATTTTTCCTATCTGGAGGGGAAACCATAATTTTTTGAAAATATACATCGTTTTGCATGGTTGTTCTAAGTTAATAAGGGATGGGGATGTTTTGAAAATGTGTTTAGTTTTTTTTGTTGTATGGTTTTCATTAAAACAAAAAAAGTGAAAAATTTAGCATATGTTCAATGGAGATGAGAAAAAACAGCATAAAAGATCAGCCTGCCAAACATTAGTGCATGCATGCAACACAAAAGTTGGAAACATACATTCAAATAACTGTTAAGTATAATAGGTGGGAAATAGCTTTTCATCATATTGGCTATTATTATACTATCTTGGAATATAAATGGCCTTACAGATATACACAAAATGGAAAGAGTATCACATTGTTTTCAGAAATGCAGAGTGCATATAGCAATATTGCAGAGACACATTTGGAAATAAATGAGCATGTGACCTTGACAAGGAAAGGAATTCAGGACAGATATTCAGCATAATATCAGAGACAAATAAATACTGATGGAATAGGGAAAAACTGTAATGGTAGATTTGTATAGTAAGGGGCTCTTGGCAAGGGAGAAGGATTATGCTGCTATGCATTTAAATTCCACCAAAAAAAACAGCTATTATGGAGCTTATAATTTTTTTTGGAGAAATAGTCAGCCTTCAGCATGGAATGTTACTTTATAGGTGGGGACTGGAACTTGATTTGCAATAGTGAAGATGTATCTGGGAGACCTAGAAGGGAAACTTTAACAAAAGTAGGTAGATTTCTGAAGATATTTGTGAAAATATTTGGCATAGAAGAAGTAAATCGGTAATAGGAACTCAGGCAGAATTTACGGATTATTCACCAAGCTACAATAACTGGGCTAGACTAGATTTAACTGAAAGCTTTTGATTCACATCAATTAACTGTTTCAGATTATGCACCATTGAAAACCAAGACAAAAATATAGGGTAATGAAAACAAGACACTGGTATTTTCTCACCTACCTGTTAAAAAGAGAGGAATTTAGGGTATGGGTATAGAGATTATTTGAAAATTACTAGGGGAGATAGAGATATCTTCAGAAGTTATAACTAGTGAGTGGGATAAAATGAATATGAAATTTAAAAAACAAGATGGAAGTAAAAGAGAAACAGATATGGTCAAGAAGTAACAGGAATTACTTAGAGGGACTGACAAACATTAAAGTATTGGAGAATAAGGGAAATCTCACAGAACACGATGAGGAGTAAATGCAGAGCTCTAAATGTGAAAATAAGGGAGCATCTCTATAATATGCATGAGTTTAGAAATATTGCTGTTAAGCTACTATTTTTGATAATAACTGGAGAGCACAAAAACTTTTATCACAACAACTTAGGCAGCAGAAAGTATAAAGGGTAGTTGCCGAACTTCAGGAGTTTATAACAAGAAAAATGACCAGAGATCTTGTAGTGGTTTTAGAGAAATTTTGGAAATTTTATGAAAATTTGTATAAAACAGAGAAATGTGAAATGAAGAAAGAACACAAATGGAAATATTTATGCAAGACTTAACCATGCCAAGGTTAGAAATAGGTGAGGCTTAAAAACAAATATTTAAAATAGGATGGGATGAAATAAGAATGGGGTCTATATTATATCCTCGAAAGCTTAAAAAAGCGAACGCTGATTGATCAAACTTATTTTCGCGAAACTGCAAAATATCGAAGCAGCAGAAACTCGAATTTTTTCCTAGGGAAAGAATTCGGTTGTTCGTTTCTGTTGCTTTGGTATTTTCAGTGTTATGGTGGAAAGTTACCGGTCGGATTCAGGTAAGTGTGCGATTGTGTGGATGTGAGTGTTAAGGTGATTTAGGTGAGTTAGGGTTAGGGCTCGGGTTAGATGTGTGTGCGATTGAGTGGACATGAGGGTTAGGGCGGATTTAAGTGAGTTATGGTTAGGGAGTGAGTGAGGTGAGTGTGCGATAGTGATGGACCTTAGGGTTAGGGTTTGGGTTAAGGTAAGTGGGTAGTTAGTGGTGTGTGCATAGTTTAGTGTAGGGTTAGGTATCAGATTTTAGGTGTATGTGTGTAGATTTCTGTTTGTTTGGTGTGCTTGTGTTGTGTGTATGTGTTTTGGATCAGCGATTTTTTTTCCCTGGGAAAAAAATCGCTGATCTGACAGTTCAAGATTGTAAGCTTTTGCTTAAATTAGGTCGATCAATCAGCGTTCGCTTTTATAAGCATTCGATGATATAATATAGACCCTAAAAATGGTGATGTATAATCAAACTTCAGGAATGTCTGCATGAAAAGATGGTATTCCCATGGAAGTTAGGATGGAAGAAAATGATAAAGACCTTGAAGATTTTGTTTAACAGTATTTTAAAAGCAGGGTAAGCACCACTATCTTGAAAGAAAGCCATGATGGTTGTATTACCTAAGGATGGTAAAGACCCATCAGATCCAGCTTCATACAGACTCATTTCAATTTTAAGCCATAATTATAAAATGATTATGTCTATACTATAACAATGGCAAAGGTGTTGCCAAACTTGATGCATATGGATCAGTGTTATTTTGTCGAGGAGAGTCAAACATTTTGCAACATTAGTAGAACTACAATGACCCAGAGGGAAGTAGAATGTAAGGAAATACCACTGTTGCTGGTGGACCTTGATGCAGAGAAATCATTCAATGGAGTGCACTGGGATTTTATGAGTACAACAATAGAAGTATTTGCATTCCCTCAATCAATAATAAGGTTAATTAGGATATGTGAAGGACTGGAGGCAAGAATTAAAGCTGGAGGGTTCCTCTCTGGTAAGTTGTGTTTGAAGAAAACCAAGCCGGGTGTTCTCTTTTCCCTTTGTTTTTTTTGCTCTATCTTTAGAGCCATTGGCAAAGAAAATAAGTTTATCAGAAATGCAAGGATATAATTAGTATGGGAATCAAGAAAAGTTGCCTTTATTTGCAGATAATATTATTTTGTACATGATAAATCCAGAAAAGGATATCTCAGTGTTGTGGAACATTTTGAGACAATTTCAAGTCCTTTCAGGCTATAACAATTAATGAAGATAAAACAAAGTCTACAGCCATAAATTATGTACCCACATACAAACTGGTTCAGCATTACCCATATGTGTGGAGATATGATAAGATGAAGTATTATGAAGTATTTAGGAGTATAGGATTATAAAGTCTTCCGTTATGGCAGCTAAGGATAGGTGGTAAGAGACTTAACAAAAGATAATTCAAAAACTGAGAAGCTAGCTGTTATGTATGGATGTAGATAGCAAGATACAAGCAGTGAGAATGTTTTTATTCCCTATAATTGTATATATGGGTTAGACATATTTTGATTACCAGGGGATAAGTTGTGGACAATAATTAGTAAACAGTTGAATTAAATTATTTGGGAGGATAAGAGGGCAAGAGTAAATGGGATAAGTTGATCCTTCTAATAGAACAAAGTGATTTAGGATTACCTGATTTTAAGTGATATTTTAAAGCTACATAGTTAAGGCTCATATACACAACACAAGCAGAAAGTTATAGTTCAAAATGGAAAGGGAGAATGATGATGAAGTAGGGGGCAAGTTCAAGAAACAGATGGTGGGATTTTAAATGCACATTGTTAAGGGGAATAATAACAAACATACAGAATATTATATTCATAAAGTAGTAGAAAGTGTTCTAAGAATTAAGCCAACAAGAGAAAAGAGATTTTGCCAATAGGGTTGACTGCAAATAGGTAGAGGAAATAGGCAATGGGGGTGGAATTTACAATAGAAAACTGGCAAAGGAGCCAAAATACTGGGAGCAAATAACTAGAGGGAGAAAAGTAGTAGAGTGGGATGAGACCAAGAAGATGTTTGGACTACAGGCTACAGACTGCCTTCCCTATCAGGAATTGATATCAGAGTGTAGGCAAACAGAAAGTGATAGGGAATCTTACATGAAAGACTTGCTCTGGTGGAGTTTTTAGGACAATTGTAACAGAGAAGCTGCTTTCAAAAAGAAATTATTAGTAGAGTATATAAAACATTGCATGATATCTATTAGAAGCAATCAGAGGAGGTTAGAAAAGATTGGGAAGAGAGAGAATGGAAAAGCAATTTACAAGAGAAGAAGGGGCTGTTTATATGTATTGCTCCCAGGTATGCAACACAGTCCAGAAGGTTTAGAATCTTTGTTTGAAAGTGTTTGCATTGGCATTTTTATACTCTCAGAAGACTTCAAATACTTTTTCCTCACATAGATAGGTAGCAAATGTTGGGAGTGTGATAGGGAAGAAATAAGTAGCTTTGAACATATATTTTGGAGTATACTGAGTTGGCAGATTTTAAAAGTTTCCTACAGAGTACTCTTGACAGAAATATTGGGTGAGCAGATGGCTGTAACTAGGGATATGATTTTTTTGAGCTGGGACACAGGTTCTGGATTATCTACACATAGTAAGGTTTTGTTAAGTTTAATTCTGTTGGCTGCCGAAAAAAGCAATTACTAGAAAATGGAAATCAATGTCTTAACCAACTGTATTTGAATTATTGAATATTATAAAAGAGATAAAAAGAGATAAAAGAACTGGAAAAGGTATATTTTGAAAAAGGGAAGAGCAATTATGTAGAAACAAAAGGAAATTGTAGGAACAGTTTATGCATAATAATGTTGAGGAGGAGGAGGTATGAAGTTTAAAGGAAGGCAGAAGGGAAGGAACCTCCTCATAATACATTTAAGACTTTACTAAAAGAATATCTCTGTAACTTTTGGCTCTGTTCATGTTCTACAGCAACCTGATATTTTCACTAACTCTGCATTCTTGCATCTCAAGGCCCTCTCTAGTTATGCCCACCCTTCATATCATCAGTTTCCTTTGACCCTCTTCTTCTTTAGCCATCTGCTTTGCAGGTTCTTCTCCAACCTATTCTTTCTACATGTGTTGATCTTACAACTTGCTGTGACTATGAATATCATTGCAAATACATACTTACTGTGGCGTATATAAATCACTGTGCAGCACTAGATATTCTTCAATTGATTTACAATCTGCACCTCTGTGGAAATGTAAAATTACTACTTGTACCGCTGTTGTACTAATGTTGTATTAATGCTGTATGAAACTGTTCTATTACTGTATTAATGAGGCACTAAGTTTTGACATTTATTATTTTACATTATGAAGTTTTGTGGAGCTTTTCTCCCCAGGCTTCCACTGAAAATGGGTAATCAGCACCCATTCGGACTTTCCTGGTAACAAATGTCAAATAAATAAAGTCAGCAAGTTATGTAATGTTGGACTGATGATAATTACAGAGAAGGAAAAGGTATGTGATGATAATATATGTAATAGGAAACAATGTTAATATGATTTGTTTGACTGTCTTAAGTGATAATTTAATACAGGCGTTTAAAGAAATATATTAATAAGAGAGATTAAAGACTAATTATATGCAACAAATAAATGTAGATGGAGTGATATTGGTGAAAACCAGTTATTGAATGCTAGTTTACACATTTTTGTAGGATGAACACAATTTTTTTAAAAATATCTGTCTTCTGAATCTTGACTTTATTTCTTTCAGTCTAAGTGTAGAAAAAAATAAAGCAAATAAAATAAAAATAAAAATAAAATAAAATACAAATAAAATAAAATAAAGCAAACTATTATTTCCCTTTCAGAAAATAAAGTTCCATGCCCTGGTACACTACCCATGGAACTATAGAAAAAAATTGCATTCACTTTCACCTAACTTGTTAGACTTATCTAAATGTTTCTGGGTTTCATGCAAGCATAAATACATTTATTTTTCTGCTGGAAAAGGTATTCTTAGGTTGGAATAAGATGCAGGTCTAACAGGAAGGGAAATTATCACTCTGCTGTAGTTTCAAAATCCGAATTTATTATCAACAATAACTGTTGCCTTATCTTTTTCTAGGTTGGTATACCTGAATCAATTTGATTTTGCTCCCAAGAAGATCACATCAACCAGCTGATATATACTCCAATCTATTTTAATATACAGCAATAGTAATTTGGCTGAATAAAGTCAGATAGAGCTTTAAAGCATGTGATACATTACATCAACAATATGCTGTCATGGTTCACCAAGGATATAATATTCCCATTGATTTTAAAAGCATTTCAGTTTTATTTTCTTTCTCTCCATATTCATTGAAAGTATCTCCATCCATCTAACTTCAGTTCAGGGGAAGTGTGTCAGGGTTGCTCTCTTTTGCCACTTTATTTTCATTGGCATCAAAACTGGTCTTAGATTATCTAAGTTCAAATATGTTACTATAATCCAATGTTTTGTTATTGGGGTATTTTACCCAGATTTGAGGTACATGAAAATGATTTGTTTCTTGCAGTTTTCCATGTTTTTCAGTGTCTTCAAATTAATAAAGTAATGTTATCATGTCCTGGCATGTTGAATAATATCTTCAGCAGGCCAAGTTTTTAGTTATGTAAATTGGAATTGTACTCTTAATTTTTCTAAATCTATTGGCCTGCACACACACACACACACACACACACACACACACACACACACACACACACATATATATATATATATATATATATATATATATATATATATATATATATATATATATATATATATATATATATATGGATCTACTTTTCTTTGTTGATATTTCATTATTTCGAAAAAGAAAAGTAGAGGGCCACTTACGCGAAAGTGAACTTAAAACTAAATTGCACTTTCATGAATATCGGTTCAACAAACCAATAAAAAACACAAAAAACAGTATTTTGCAGGGGGGGGGCAAGCCTCCTGCACCCCCCATACCCACGCTACTTATATATAATAACGTCGAGATTGCATGACAGTGGGGAAACAGGTAAATTCCCTTTTCCCCACTGTAGTGTGCTTCGGTGCCGCACTGTTTCTTAGCGGTTCGTACTTTTGTTTAAGTGCACTTTCGCGTAAGTGGTCCTCTACTTTTCTTTTTCAAAAAAATAACATTTTGACAAAGAAATGTAGACCCATATATATATATATATATATATATATATATATATATATATATATATATATAATATATATATATATATATATATATATATATATAAATATATATATATATATATATATATATATATATATATATATATATATATATATATATATATATATATATAAAATCATATATCTCAAGACAGATGAAACAGTTAATAGGAGGCAATTATAAAATTTTACTTTGATGAGCAGAATTCATTTTCTAAAAGACAAACTAGTCCCTTATTATATTTTTTCACAAGAGTTATTTGTCCCCCAACACATATCTATTCTATTGATTTTCTAGATCTAGGAGACGTTTTACAAAGTTTATTTCTTGCAGAGCTTTCCTGTGAATCCATAGTCATATTATTTTCTAGAATTTTGGATTAGGTATTACAAGTCCTTAGGAATTGCTCACTAGAAAGTATGATAAATTGTCTTTCTGGCTGATGACTCTATTACTATTTTTGATTTATCTTGGCAAGGAACCAAGAATGATAAGTTTATTCATATTACTTTATTAATAAGAAAAGTGTTCCCATTATACATCATCTCTCCTGTTCTTCGAGGGAAATTACTTTAACATTATGGTTACTACCCTATGTAATATGTAAGGTAAATTCCCAACAACCTGCAAATAGATTTCATCTCCAGTGTTCAGATAAACTTGATAAATCTTTATTAAAATTGTCTCTTCAAAATTATGCAAGGATTACTGTGCACAATGCAATTGGCACAAAACAAGCTAATTTTATTTTTTTCCTGCTTTGCCCTGAATACTTACTCATCAGGGAAAAAGTGCTGTCTAGAGTAGTTGAACATTATATATACTGGCAGCTCTTAATGCAAAGTATGCTAAAATGAAATAAAAAAAATGTATCTTTACTGGAACAGGAGTATTTTATTATGGTTTACAGTCACAGTGGATTAAGTAACTGTGCAATAGAGTAATTCAGAAAAAAATATTTCACAGAGAATACTGAGATTGTTAGGATGATGACAGAGAGACTAGCCCTAAGCCAGATACAAGCATCATGTGTTCATATGCTCACAGGTTTAGGATTATCTATGTTTTTATTTATGCATTTGTTTGCAGGATAAGTGCACTGATCCAAAAACTCTTTCTAGGCATAATCAGGAAGTCTGCTTTGATATAACAAAAATCCATAATCATGAACATTATTTTTGCAAAAACAATGAAACAAAAAATCCCGAACCACATACTTTTTCCCAGGGCAAGTAAACACTTGCCCAAAACTACACAAAACACGACGTACCATCTGAAACCCACCTGGGTGGGGGGCTACACCCACCACATCCCCTAACTATATATACCAACTCTGGGATCACACTACAGTGATTAAGGGGGCACATTTTCCCACATTGGGTATGCTGACCAAAAGTAAGCTCATTGGCAGTGCTGGTATTCAGTCTGCTTGTCATGTATCAGCTAGGTGGAGCAGAAATGATAACAAAAGACAAAGAAAAGGATCTTGAAGTGTTTATTAAATTTGAACATGACAGTGTAGAGTGAAAGAGTGGTGACAGCAGCAGAAAAGAGAATGCTTGAGTGTGTGCTCATGGGGATGAGCTCCAAGGCCAAAGAATTAATACTATACTGGGACCTGGGCAGATCATAACTTGAGTAATATGTGCATTTCTGGAGGCCATAAAAAGAAGTCAGATGTTACAATGGTCTATATGTAAGAAAGGAGTTAGGAAAGAAGACTACAATGTTTCAGTTGCTTTTCTTCATTGTCATGTTGAAAGTGATAGTCAGACGAGCCTGGGATAAGGAGCCAAATCTCAGAAAGGAGGAGGACATAGGTGTCAATCAGGCACTTAAAGCAATGAGAACTAAAACTTAATAAAATAAAATGAAGAAACAACCAAAAGACCAGTAACCCATTAGAATCCAGAAATACTTTATTCAGTCTCAGAGAGTGAAGAGAGTGAATAAAATACTTTTGGATTCTACTGGGTTACTGGTCTTTTGGTTGTTTCTTCACTTAAAGCAACGAGGTCTGGCCAGGAAGGGGAGGTCAGCAGAAAGAAGTAATAAGAACAGGTATATGAGCCAGTAAGTTTCTTTAGTTTACTTATGGTGAAGTGAACAGATCCCAACCACCCTCCTAGGGGGGCACAACAGATTTTAGATAGGCAAGAAGGCTACATAGAATGGCTACGTTTTCCTGGAACAGAATAAAGATCCATCCACCTTATTTAGGGATCATAGGGTGCGGGAGATGATGTTTCCTCTGATGAACTGATGCTAAATAAGACCCATGTGCACCCATGCGGACCCATGTGGTGACAGGCTAGCTGATGCTGCTAAACTTCCATTATGGGGAAGGGTAAAGCTTAGTGCTATGGCTTTTCCTATATTTTGCTTTGTGGTTTATGTGAAAATATGGTGGGCAGGAGACAGAGTCCTTGGATCCACTTCAATGCCCACACTATAAATTTATCAAAATCTAAAATCTGATGGCCACCAGGGTCAATTCACTAGTATTAAATGAAGTATAAAAAAGGCACACAAATATGAATCACTAAGTAATTCATTGAGGGCAACTTGACTTCAAGGGCATACAGAAAATATATACTGTTGCCTTGGCTATGGGCCCACATCATACACACCTAAGAACTGACTTCACATTGAGCACCCCAATAGGCACTGTTTTTGGCCTAGCTTCTCAGACCCCTTTCTCGTCACTTTTTCTGGGTTTCAGTATCTGTTAGTGCTAATTTGCCCACTGTGACTGTAATTTGAATAAACCCTTACACACACACACACACACACACACACACACACACACACACACACACACACACACACACACACACACACACACACACACACCTTCCAGAAAAGACTGGTAATACTCTATTACACAACAGTCCTTTGTCTTAGCCAAAGGTAATAAGTTGTCACCACCTGAATTATCTGACTGGGGAGCTACCAGTTACTGTCTCACTTTTGTTAATAAACCAAGCTACTATAAACATAAATGGTAGTGTGAAACAGAGCAATCAGCCAGATAATGGTAGATGCCAACAGCTTGTCACCATTTAATAAGAAATGCTCTCTTATCAGTTCAATAAATAAATATATGATCAACCATAAGCTTTTTAAAATGAAAAATATGCATATACTTTACATATGAAAGCATGATTGAAGCAGTACAATTAGATACATAAACAGAGAAATATAAACATGCACACAAAAAATGAAAATAATCATATTGAACAAATAGATTACAAGAAATAAAACATCTGTCTACAGCTAAACTACCTCTAATTTACCTCTTAACTAAGAATTACTGAGCCCTAAGCTGCAGTGACTGAATTTCTAGAAAATATCACTTAAACACAGAGTAAAAACTTACAGGTCTGTGCTTTACAAGCTACAGGGTAGCTCCTCATTCACTCTGACTCTGTTGTTCTTTTATCTACTTGTTTAATATATCCCAATTATACAGAAAATACAGGTGCAATTAAACAGAGATTCACATTCACCTGCTATGAATTTGTTTCCAGCTCTTGGTTGCCTGTCTCTTTCTGCATTGTGGTTTTACAGTTCTTTTGCTACTCGACCTATGAATTGTCACATATCTTGCAGTCACAAGGCAGCATAATTGCAGTTCCTGTTTCACAGCTCTGCTATACATTCAACATCATATGGATAATTGCTGGATTTCATGGCAGAAAGCAGTTACAATATTCATACATCTTTTTATACACTGCATAGAAAAAGGTCACAGTTGCTCACATTTTTCCATGTGGAAAGATATCAGCCATTCTGGCATTCATGTTACAGTCACATTTCAACTTGGCTTGAACCAGCTGATACAGAAGCCTGAGGTTTAGACATGAAATAACTGTCTCCTCTTCAGGAAATTGAGGAGAAACTTATTGAACATTAACAGCATGAAGAAAAAAAAACAGAAGAGCACAGCCTTGATTGTTGCTTTCAATAGGAAATCATTGCCAGTGCAATTTCTTGCCCATGACATCAGTGGTGTAAGTGGGTTTGCCTTCTCCTTCCCAAAAAAAAAAGGCTTAAAGTAAATCTTTTCACCCTTCCATGTTTCAGGTATTATTTTTCAATATTTCAGCTTCTCAGTTTAGTAGAAGTTTGCATTTTATAGTAGAACCAAGATAATCTTACAGTTGACTACAAAACAGGCCTGCATTCTTCTAAACATCGATTTACTCTATATGCTTCTGGTTATAGTGGGTATAACTCACATAGCAACAGTTATTTATTTTTTTTAATTTAAACTTCTCCATCTTTTGTTTTATAAAGCAATGCACTCTTTCATGTAGTTTCACTACTTCAAGAAACCCTTTTTGTAGCCTTTGTGCATATGCCCTTTTCAAAGAGTTGTTTTTATGTATATTTCTTTTTATATGTAGTGCATGTTCACTTGCCGAATATAAATTTTCACTTCTTAGCTATAAGACTGATCTCCTGCTGCCACAGCAAGCCTTACTGGGAATTAAAAGAAGATAAAAAATGACTATTACTGAGTGCAATGTCATTTTATGCATCCTCAACATTCTGTCATACATAAAAATGTTCACCACTGGAGTTCTTTCCCCTGCGACCATTGTTCTATCTGTAGTAACATACTCTGTCTGATGCAGTCAATGGCATCAGCTATAAAAGTAATGGATTTTTGTACTTGCAGCACTAAAAATATTATATCTTTCTCTTAAGTGTTCTTGCATCCTTACTTGCATTGTTGAAACAACTACCCAGTTTAAATAATGGCTGCAGACACCTGAATGTCGTAGATAAAATGAAAAAGGGAAAGCCTTATACCAGTGCATTTTAATGACCAACATAATAATACCAGTAGCCTACTACAAGTTATTATCTTGGAGGAAGCTATTTGGTAACTCAAAGATGGGTGTATAACACAAGAGAAACTGTTGTATAAGGAAACCCAGACATCTGAATAGGAAACCTAACTGGAAGTACTTAATAAATTATTTGACTAACTGATTTTATCATGGGTGCATATAAATGCATGTTTTAAATGTTTGTTCTTTTAACTCCCTGGAAGGCTTAGTTTAAATTCTAGGAGATCAGTTTTATAATAAAGGAGTACACCAAGAAACATTTTTTTGTCATTTTCAATTTATTTTACTGCAATCTGTTTATAGTTACAGATTTATATTCCTGCTCCACCATTTCTTGTAAAGAAAAATATATGATGATTCCTGGCCATTACAACTTATCTGTGTGTTCAAACAAATGCATAAAAGTCATGTTTGATCTCAGCCTTTAAATATTTTTTTTTCAATTTTCCAGAAAAGTAATACTTCTCTCGCCATATATTTACATACCAAAATAAAAATGTCTCCAACAGACTAGCTGGTCTAAATGACCACTTTCTCTTCTGAGTAATGACATACAAAAATCTCAAACATCCGGGCAATTTCCTTCAGTAAGTGACTTACAACAGTAGCACACCACACCAAGAGATCTGTGATCAAAACGTAAAAACCTTATACAAAACATCCTACGCAACATACAGAATTCGCTTGTATTTCAAATATATTGCCAAACGCTGGAATGCCCTGCCATCTTCCTGAAACACAGATATGGCAACAACTGTAACAAGAATGACCCCATGGACATCAGCTTTTGGAGTTAACTTCTGAGAAGCCACTGCTCATAGTAATTTTAAAATCTTCCTAAAGAGTTACATAAGCAGTGATTGGCTTTGCATGGTGTGCCTCCCCCAGATAACTTTGCTCCCTTCCTAGTTCCTTACCTAATATCATAGCATACCCCTTACCTCTAAAAGTGCATATATAAACACAGATACTTACAGCCATTACCCCTTACCTCTAAAACTGCATATATAAACACAGATACTTACAGCCATTACCCCTTACCTCTAAAACTGCATATATAAACACAGATACTTATAGCCATTATCCCTTACTTCTAAAACTGCATATATAAACACAGATACTTACAGACATTACCCCTTACCTCTAAAACTGCATATATAAACACAGATACTTACAGCCATTACCCCTTACCTCTAAAACTGCACATATAAACACAGATACTTATAGCCATTATCCCTTACCTCTAAAACTGCATATATAAACACAGATACGTACAGCCATTACCCCTTACCTCTAAAATGGCATATATAAACACAGATACGTACAGCAATTACCCTTTACCTCTAAAATGGCATATATAAACACAGATACTTACAGCCATTATCCCTTACCTCTAAAACTGCATATATAAACACATATACTTACAGCCATTACCCCTTACCTCTAAAACTGCATATATAAACACAGATACTTACAGCCATTACCCCTTACCTCTAAAATGGCATATATAAACACAGATACTTACAGCCATTATCCCTTACCTCTAAAACTGCATATATAAACACAGATACTTATAGCCATTACCCCTTACCTCTAGAACTGCATATATAAACACAGATACTTACAGCCATTACCCCTTACCTCCACTTTCTTTTCTACACAAAGAATCTTCTAATTAGCAAAAAGAGAGATTCTACAGCAAACCACAAAAACATTAAGAAATTAGCACTGCATACACATTAGATAGATATAATTCAAACTGTCATTGAAGAGAATTTTCATCATTAGATACATTACAGACAATGTACATAAAAATAGAGAGGTGAGCCATTAAGTATGCTGTGCTAACCTATCTTAAATGGGTACAAATTTATAGGTCTAAGATGTAATATTAAACATTAAGTTAAAGTTAGGTAGAAAATAGGAGATAGACAGTGTGGAATAGGTAGAAAACAGATTGCTATGTAATACATGGGTGAATCCAGGTTTTTGTGAGATGTGATTTGAGTAGTTTTTTTAATTGTGTGTTTGTTATTGAGGAGGTTATGGCAGGGGGGAGGTTATTAAAGTTTTTGGCTATGGTGCCAGCAGTGTTGTTGGCAGTAGTTATACTGAGGAGAGGTTTATTACAAGAGTGAAGAGGATGACTAGTAGAGTAGTGGGATAGCAGTTGT
>NC_056745.1:202833082-202960582 GCF_019279795.1 Protopterus annectens
GGCATTATTGCTCAGTGCCAGGATTCTAAACAAAAAACTCCACTCCCTGCAAGCTCTCCTCACCCTGGAGACTGTGGATGTCTGTGTACTTATAGAGACATGGTTTAAAACCACACAGAACACCCCAGCAGTGCAAGGCTATAATACTGTACACACATTTAGACCAGCTACTGCACAGGAACAGACAAAAGATGAAGATGCCTCAATACTCATCAAAAACAGTCCCACCTCAAGAACGACCAAGCAGCATGACGCACTTGAGCTTCTGAGCTTCTCCATGTCCAACTCACCATAAACAATGTTCCATACCATATCATTGCAAGCTATAGGTCCCCTTCTATAACCCAGGACACCCATACCACATACCTAAATGAAATGAAGTCATTCTGCATTGAACTCAACACTATGTGACTTCAACTACCCCACTATAAACTTGGAAACATACTCAACTTCCAATATGCAGGCCCAGAGATTCCTGGATGTTGTAAACACAAATGCTCTGAACAAGCTAGTCAGTACACCCACTTGCGGTGCATACATCCTCAACTTGACCCTCACAAAGAAGGGGAACTTTGCACCCACCCATATATAACATTCTGACTTGTCCAAACTGGTCCACAAAGCTGTAACCTTTGAAATTAAAATAAAACCCGCGACACCATCTAACCCTCAAACATTTAGGAATTATTCCAAAGCAAACCTCCTACTACTGTGTCATACCCTGGCAAAATTTCAAGTGCCACGCAAACTATGTGAACTGCACTGCCTATGCAGAATTTTTCACCCTATACCATCATGTAAGCAGCTGCACTGTGGCAGCTGTACCCACATAAAATAAGCACAGGACTAACTCAAAGAACAAGCCAGTCTGGTGGAACACAATCATCAACAAGTTGTACAACAAAAGGAAGAATACCATGGCCAGACTACAAACTGCAATGGCCAGTAAGGCAAGATATGCCTCATCAAACTAAATCAACAACTCAGGAATCTTAGCAAATCCACCAAAGGCAAATTTGAGGTAAATATAATCTTGTAGCAAAAGACAAGTACAAGGCCTTCTTCAACTATGTCTGCAGCCTCAAAGGTAACAAAAGTGTGCTGAACTATCTGTAAACAGAACTACCAATACAGAGCTGTAGGCATACCTCTCAACCTCTTACAGCAAGAAATCTTGACAAAGCCATAAACAATGGGGAGACAAAGGACAAAAATAGGGACAATTTTAAATATTGCTCTTACAAACTTAGAAAGGTGATAGAATAAAGGGTTTTGCATTAGCATAAATTTTCTGAAGGATATGAAGCCTGAAACTCAAATGTCTGTCATTATTTTCTGACTTCAGTCTTTAATGATTTGCTAATGATTTGCCAGAAAACCACACTTTTATTTTTTGCCAGAAAACCATACCAAAAATATGAGGTAGAAATCTGGGCATTCTGCAACAATCTGTGCAGTTGAGAGGTATGGCTGGAGGCCATAGCAAGCCTTATAGCTGATAAATGTCCCCCTGATTTTCCACCTGGTACTTCTCAAAAGATACCTTCAACCATAACCCCCCCCCAGCTTCACTCGTGACCAAGTCCTTAATGTACTCTCCAAGGCAACAAATACTGCAGCTATGGACCCAGATAATATCCTAGGATGCCATGAAACATGACCTATCAATCCTCTAAAATCACTGTTCAGTCTTAGCTTCCTAAATGGCTTCATGCCCAATAAATGGAGGACTGCACCAGTTATCCTTCTGCTCAAAGATTGGCTATCTACTGACCCTGGTTACTACATACCCATAAGTCTGACTAGTCTCATATCTAAAGCCATGAAAAAAATTATCATGGATATTATAAATAAAAACATAGGAAACCTTCAGATATTCGATTCAACACAGTTTGATTTCCTCAAAGGTAGATAGTGCTTACTCATTCTGGTGAACGTTTTCGAGAAAATTGCCAAAGATATGAATGACAGTAAAATTATACACACTGGTCTATCCCTACCTGATGAAAGCATTCAACATTATTCCCCATTTGAACATTGTCAGTAAACTCATGAAACTAGGAGATAACCCCTATGTCACCCATTGGATAGCAAAATGGCTCACACATAGGACAGGGGAACTCAGGACAGGGAATTCTAGTTCCACAGAAAGGTCATAGAACAGTCACTAGCGTAGTCCCCCAGGGCTCTCTGTTGGGGATGTTACTTTCTGGCATCTACTTGTCTGAAGTCAAAGGTAACATCAAAGATCCCGGTTTACAAAGTTTTTGGATGACATCACGCTTGGTGCAATCACAGAATCCCCAAAGGACACTAATATTCTACAGGAGGGCTTGTTGCAAACTACTAATTGGTTATAGGATCATAGGAGGGTACTAGGCTATTGGCTATGAGGCCCTTACAAGCCTAGCCAAGAATTTAGCCCATGTTCCAACAAGTCAGTACAGGGACAAAGGTGGAATACTAGGGGTGTATTTTTTGTTGCCCATCCAGTTATCCAGGTTGTGCTTAAAAAGGGTTAACGAGGTACTCTGCTTTATGTGGAGAGGGAGTTTATTCCAGAAAAGGGGGAGACTCTGGGACACAAATCTGTCTCGCCAACATGTCCTAGTAATGTCATAGACCAGTTTGAGGTTGTGCGTGTGGGTTACTGGAGTGGAGCTTAACTTGCGGATATGCAGCAGTCCCATCGGGGCGGGGTCCGAGACTGCTTTATATGTCAGACAGAGGTCACCTCTGAGGAGTCTGTAGGAGACTGAGTAGAGGGACAGGGCTTTTGGTGTCTAAGCTATGGTCTAAAACTGAATGGCAAAAAAATGTATAACAGTATCCCTTGGAAAATTGGGCAGCCTGGGAATTACATAGACAATACATCCCTAATAGTAGACCCAGTGGTTAAGGACTAAGGAACATATTAGTGCAGTAATTTGGTCTTCATGTAAAACTACTGTAAGGAAATTAAGACTGCACAATGTATAAGCAAGGGTATGTCATCCAGGTCCAAGGATGTCATTGTCCCACTGTACTCAAGCAATTATTAAGCCAATCATTGAGTAGAATGCTCCCTTCAGTATGTACCTTACCAGGCATATGCAACAAATGCAATGTCCACAGTGGTTCCTCACAAAAAGAATACAAGGTGTTAACCACATAGACTATACCGACTGCCTCAAAGCCTTATCTTTGTACTCAGACTCCTATAGGTTACAGGGAATCATCGAATCCAGTACCGATGGACTTGCTGCACATCTCCAGTTCTAACAGCATTAGATATACCCAATCAAAGGACCAAAATCGCATTTCTAACATAAATAGAATATGTTGGAAGGACAGTTAGTTGTCTGTTTGACTATCCCTACTCTGGAACAGGCTTCCCATACATGTGAAGCAGACTGCATTCCTAACCCTATTCAAATGCAACCTGGACCAACAGTTGGGGAATCAGTAATTTACCCCTGGACTGGCATCTATACCCCTGTCGGAGAGAGACAACTTGTAAATATTCTGCCACATAAATGTAACTAGATCTCCCTGGGTAATTTATCCTGCATTTTATAAATGGAAAAACATGGCTAGGCCTAAAATGTCTTCCTAGCGCCATTAACCTGCTAATCATCTATGAACCTAAAAACCTAAAATAGGGTAAAAAAATAAAGCAGAATAAATTACACATATTTAAAAATAGCTTGACAAGATGTAACTACCAAAGTAGCTGTTCTTAGAAACATCCTTGCATTCCAGACAGAAATCATGAAAACATGCTGAGGGTAGCCACAGGTTTAAGAAATGTGTGTAAGTACAAGGCTGTTCTTACAGTTGGTAGCCATAGAGGTGTGCCCTATTACCCGCCACACTGCTGGGGCATCAGACTACACCTAACATTTCATCTGTGATACAGACATAGTGGACTGCTACCATATGGACAGAGGCACCAAGCAGGAGAGGGTAGAATGGTGTCACCCTCACTTCCAGGCTAATGGGATATGTAGAATACCCATCCCTGTGGTCACCAAGGTATGCATAGCTTTGAGAATACTGGCTAAAAAGGACCTTCCAATAACCAATGGAGACACAGTGGGTGTATCTCAGGCATTAGTCTCGATACTGTATCAGTTTCTTGATGCCATGCTAAAGCATGCGGAAGAGCATATGTGATTCACACATACCACAGAGGACAGAAGCACCACCATGTGGGCATTTTATGAAACAGCCCATTTTGCAAGGTATTGGGAGCCATTGACTGCAACCACATAACCATCAAGGCCCCAAATGGGGAACAGGGATGACACAATATCAGTCATAAGGGATTCCACTCTATCATTTGTCAGGAAGTTTGCAATGGTCAGGGTATAATACCCAGTTTGTCAGAGCACCACTAAGGAAGTGCCCATGGTTTTCACATCTAGCACATGTCTGACTTACATCAGAGATTCATGAGGGTGATTTCCTCATGGACATCTTACTGATGATAATGGATATATACTGAAGCCATGGATAATAACACTGATAAGGTATCCACAGACCGGGTCTATATTAGAAGACCGAATGGAAAAAATAGTGAACGTCAAAACAGCGAAAAGACCGGACCTTGAACTTGCTATTGTGGGGGGCTGCACTCTGAGATCGCACTACAGTGAGGGAAGGGCAAATATTCCAATCTTCACTGTACTGCGATCTGGCAAACAGCACTTCGAGGTCCAGTCTTTTCGCTGTTTTGCCGTTTGATATTTTTTCCATTTGGTCTTCTAATATAGACCCCCACAGACCATGGCAGAAAATGCATTGAACACTGCCATGCATAAAACCAAAACATCATCAAATGTGTGTTCAAACTGATGAAGGCCTGCTTCCCCTTTCAAGATGTCTGTGGGGGACACCCTGCAGTACGAACAAGAAATAAGCAACAAAATATTTGCTGTTTGTGCAGTATTACACAGCATTTTGGCATACAAAAAATGCAACAACAGCAGTCTGATACTCAGAAAGAGGAACTTCTAGAGTCAGCAGCACATTAAGTGGCTGTTGAGAAGTGCATGGAGAAAATGGCTGCAAGGAATGACCATGCATGCTGTACCTCATGGCACTGGCTAAGATGCAGTGTCTGGATTACAACAATGGGCCAGATTAGACATATCTTACAGTAACAGTTATGCATGCAATATTATAATCAGGCTATGCTAGACTATGCACAGACAGGCCAAGTTTTCCTTATAAACAGGCTACTCGGTAACAGCATGCTGAGGGCATGGAGGAACTGTCACCATATGCACAAGTAAGGAGAGCCATGGTGACAGGTGTCAGAAATGAACATTGTGTGTGTGGGTAGAGAGGATGGTCTACTGATGTGGGTTATTGTGTGTATGTCTCTTGGTCTGTTGATTCTTGCGAGCCATGAAAACAGGTCGGGAGGTGCCGCCTCTTGTGTGGTATACCTGGGTAGAGGTCAATGGTGTTGATAGGAGCCTGTGAATGTCCGTGGCTCCAGCTCCAGCAGGAGATGCTACACAGTGATGGAGTCTGAGGGACAGTTGTAATGCACCCGCGGGAGTTACGTTCACTGACTGTGTATGTTCCCATTCATGTAGGTGCCCTCTCCAGGGATTGTCAAAGGCATCATGCACAGCGTGCATAGAGGATTGAGAGCTCCATGATGATGAATGGCATAATGTGCAATGAGTATTTTGAGAACAAGAACCTCATCTGTGTCTACATCCATGGCATCTTGCCATGCCCTCATCTCTAGTTCGTTATGTGGAGGTGGTGGTTCTTTGGGACATAGACAATGCTCTTGCCCTCCCATGTTTAGCTTTCTCTCAGAAATGGAAGAAGAGTGTAGAACAGAGTGTGTGTGTTGTGTCTTTAAGAAGTGATTCAAGGACTGAACATGCATACATAAATAGCAAGCACGTGTTACACCTAGTGCCATTTTGAAAGCACAGCCAGAGAGTGAACAGGTATGAGTGTAGTAGCTAGTTTCTTTATAACTTTATATTTATTTAAACCTCAATCTTGATATGTTTGTACATAATAAAGCTGCTTGAACAGAACCCATCAAGTCTCATCTATTGCATCCTAACTAGATGAGTGACATGGTGTCAGAAGTGGGATACCAGAAACTGATATTCAGAACCACAAGGTGTAGAGACAACACTGAAGGTAAACAAAAAAAAATGAGCATGAAAATGAGCCAGAAAAGCAACAACAATAACAAAAAATTGCAACTTTTTTTTTACAAATAAGATAAAACAGAGCATTACAAGGGCACAAACCACATTATTAAACAAGTGAAAAGTTTATTAATTAAGTGAAATGTTTAAGATTAAGTTATTTGATAAAGCAATTGTCAGAAAAGCTCATAAAGGGTCAGAAATCACCTCAGAGTTGTAAGACAAGTATGTTTAGAGCAAAACTGGCACTTCTAGAGTAAAATGGGCACAAGAAAAGTTTAATAGGCATGAAAAGAGATTAAACATGCAAAACAAATATAATAAGGGCAAAAAGGGCACATTAAGCATAAATAAAGCAAGGCGACTGCATGCTTTTGGGCAAAGTGTTGTGTTTTGGCATAAACTAAACTACTGTTTCATATTAACTAAAGCCCTGGATACCATAAATAAAGTTATTCAAAGTATTTCAAAGTGTGTAAGAGTGCTTACAGTTTGTGCTTATTACTGTGCCTTTACTCCGGAGAGTCTGTTAGTCTGCAAAGTGCAAGTATTTCATGAAGTACATTCAAAGTACAGCCATTTTGAGAAGTTTCTTGTGCTGAGTGTGTCTATTCATAGAGTTCAACCATTACAGAGTGTGTCTTGCACTGTAAAGAGTTAATTAGTGAAGTACCACCATTTTAGGGAAAGGTTCAGTGTGCTGTGTACTCTTTATTCGCAAAATGCAATTAATTCAAAATGTTTCTTATTCTGAGCTTCTCCTGCCCAGTTCATTCGCACAGTATAGTTATTTGAAATGTTTCTTATACTGATAAGGGATGATTTCTTTTAGCACAGTGATTTCAAGAGTGTTGCAGTGACTGAGAGACTTATTCACAAAGTTCAGTTATGCAGAGGCTTATTGTGCTATTGGGCATAGTTACAAGTACTGGCATAAACTTCTGGCATATGTATATGTGTGTATGTTAGTGCATATTTGCAAAGCCCTTCACTGGTATATGTTAATATGGCAGATGGATTTCAAAAGCCCTCACCACTTGTATTTGATCAGAACATTGCAGAAAATTGGAGAATATTTGAGCAAGAGTATGATATTTTTATGCAAGCAGCTTACTCAGACAAAGATGCATGCACTAGGGCATTCATCTTGATAACTTAGCTGGGTCAGAGGCCATAGAAAGAGAGCATCCATTTGTGTATGCACCAGCAGTATATGAAGGAGAAGGTGAAAATCTCGTCGTACAGGCTGAATGAAGGGAAGATCCTGAGTATTTGAAGTGCAAATTCAGAGCGATATGTAACCCCCAGACAAATATTACATTCGAGAGGCATTTGTTTTACACAAGAGATCAGAAACCAGGGCAAACATTTGCAGCTTATATAACTGACCTGAGAAACAAAGCTAAAATGTGTCGGTTCAGTGACCTAAAGGATGAGTTATTAAAAGACAGGCTTGTGTGTGTGGTATTAATAGTGCTGCAGCGAGAAAGATTTTGCTTCATGACAATGATTTAACGTTGTGCAAAACTATAGAGATTTGTCAAATCCGTGAAGTTACAGAAAGACACACAAGTATGCTTGCAAGTGATAAGAGTATGGTTTCAACAAGCACGAGAGTAAATGTAGAGAGCATGCAACATGTGGCAAACAGAAGCAGATCTAAGCACAGGGCAGCCACAGCCCCTGCTGGTTCACCAGGAAAACCATGTAGTGCTCCAGCAAGTTCTAAAAAAGGTGCATGCTTAGTGCAGTACAAGTGTGAGTCAGCAGAACCCAAGTCCAACCTTATTGTTAACTGTCATAATTGTGGAGCCAACCATGAGTCGAAAAGAGAGAAGTGCTTAACATTTGGTCAACAATGCCACAAGTGTAGAAAACGGAATCATTTTCAAAAGTTTTGCAAATCAAGTAAACCTCACACAATTATAAAGAAAGGTCACTCAAGAAAGCAAACTGATCAAGTAGAATTGCAGCAGTTCAATTTCTACATAGATGGTGTCTCAGTAGTTGGTGAAAAGGTTGATACAGTGAATTTGTTAACAAGACATTAAGTGTTTTGTACTGTCCGGATCAATGGTAGATCCACTGAGCTCAAAGTAGACACTGGTTCAAAGGGTAATGTTATGTCAGGAGATACTTTTGCTGAAGTGAGAGCTAATGAACAACTCAATATAGTCAGTTGTGTGAAACTTGTTGCTTATGGAGGTGACGAAATTCAAACCGAAGGCTCAGTAGTACTTTCATGTTATTTGGCCAAGAACTGTTACAACTTGTTATTCTATGTAGTTTGAAGACCTGTGCAGTCATTATTTGGTCTCACAGACAGTCTGACAATGAATCTGCTTTCTTTTACCATAGAGGCTCATCAGATAAGCACATATCCTAGTTCCAATTTCTCCAAAGCCATTTTCTCAGAGTATGCTGATATTTTCGATAACAAGTTGGGCAAACTTCCAGTCATATATTCTATGAAATTAGACCCAGAGGTCAGTCCAGTGGTCAGACCTGCAAGAAAAGTTCTGATAGCCATGCAGGATAAAATAAAAGCTCTGTTGGATAAAATGGTGCAGCAAGGTGTGATTTGTCCAGTTACAGAACCAACTGAATGGGTGTTGAACATGGTGGCAGCTCACATAAAAGGCTCAGATGAAATCAGAATATGTATTGACCCAAGAGATTTGAACAAAGCATTAAAGAGATTGCATCATTCAATGCATACAGTCAAATAAGTTGCAGCCCTAATATCGAATGCCACTGTTTTTTCTGTCTTAGATTCAAAGAGTTCACTTTGTCAAGTGATGCTTGATCACAAATCCTCATTACTAACTACTTTCAGTACCCCATTTGCAGGATATAGATTCCTGAGGATGCCATTTGGAGTAAATTCTGCAAGTGAAGTCTTTCAGCGTGCAATGCAACACATTTTTTCAGGTTATCTTTGTGCCATAATAGTAGATGATTTATTGGTCGAGGCAGTGTTGAAGTAGAGCATGACAGAAATCTTAAGAGAGTTCTAGACAGAGCACGTGAAGTGAACTTAACGCTTAATCCTCAAAAGTACAAATTCAGACTACCAGAAGTTACATATGTTGGTCCTTTATTTACTAGTACTGGATTGCAACCAGACCCATCTAAACAGGCAGCCATTCTCGAGATGCCAGTGCCAGATAATGTTCAAGCTCTACATTTTCTTGGTATGGTCAACTATTTAGGCAAGTTTATACCAGACTTCAGTGAGTTGATAGCACCTTTGAGAGAGCTGATGTGCAAAATTGTTACATGGTCATGGTTAGAACAGCACCAGAAAGCATTTGATGACCTTAAGAGGAAAATTGCCACTTCACCTACGTTAAGATACTATGATGTGAACAAACCAGTAACCCTTTCCTGTGATGCTTCAAAATTTGGTCTTGGTGCAGTCATTCTTCAGGAAGGCAGATAGCCTATGCATCAATAATTCTTACCCAAACTGAAATTCAGTATGCTCAAATTGAAAAAGGACTTTTGGCAATAGTGTTTGCATGTTCCAAGTTTCATGATTATATCTATGGTTGAGCTATTCAGATTGAAACTGATCACCATCCTCTAGTTACTATTTTAAAGAAGCCTATGCATTCCACTCCAGCAAGATTGCAAATAATGATGCTCAAATTGCAAATGTACAACTTCAAAATGATCTATACGAAAGGCAAACTTCTTTATCTGGCTGATACCTTATCCAGATTGCCCAGAAATACAACATAACAGCTTCATGAAGAGAATTTTGACTTTGATGTAATGGAAGTGCATAATTTTTCTACCATGAGACTTGATGAGCTAAGAGATCATACAAAGACTGATCTTATTTTGCAAAAGATCAACCACTACATTATTGTTGGATGGCCATCAAAGCAATCTAGTGTACCACCTGAAGTGCAAACTTATTTTCCTTACAGAAATGAGATGTTGATGGAAGATGGCATTATTTTCAAAAGTCCTAAAATTGTTGTTCCTACTTCCTTATAGCATGACTATATCCACATTTTGCATCGTGGTCACCCAGGTTCTGAAGGGTGAGAGGACTAGTATTTTGGCCTTCTCTAGCAAAAGACATTGATAAAGTACTTTCATCTTGTAAAGTGTATAATAGTACTAGACCACATCTGCAAAAAGAACCACTTCAGCTAAGTCAAGTTGCTGAACTACCTTGGTCAACAGTAGCCACTGATATATTTGAGTGGAACAATAAGCATTACTTGGTATTTAGTTCTGTATAATTACATGACCAAGAATTATTTATATTGATTCAATGTCGATTACTGCTTTAACATTGCATGACTTATTTCTTAAAGAGGGAGGATGTAGAGCAGTGTGCATGCTGTGTCTTTAGGAAGCATTTCAAGGACTGAATGTGCATATATAAATAGCGAGCATGTGCTATACCTAGTGCCATTTTGAGAGCACAGCCAGAGACTGAACATTTATGAGTGTAATAGCTAGTTTGTTTATACATTTACCTAAGTTAAAGTATTAAACCTCAATCCTGAAATATGTACATAATAAAGCTGCTTGAACAGAACTCACAAAGTCTGGTCTATTACATCCTGACTAGATGAGTGACAAGGACTGACCATGGGAATAATGATATCCTTCATTTGTGGCTGCACAGGGATATCTGCAGCATGCAGACTGCCTAGAATGGCTTTCAAAAATAATTTATAAATTGTTCAAGCCCTCTCATACAACAGCAATTAGTCTGCATTAGCTATGGCTGCAGTGGCATCCGTCTGTACCTGCATGAAGACTTTGCATACATGGTGGTGGTCATGGAGACACTTGGCTCAAGAGGGAGTGGTATCCATGGCATTGCTGGCTATCAATATGCTGATCCTGGCTTCCTTTTCATGCTGAAAGGGGTTGCTAGCAACCAAGGATGTGTCTGTTGCAGGAGAGGAGGGTGTACTCTAGTTGGTGTGCCAGGTAATACTTTTCATTCCGTGTCATCCTGGAATTGAGAAGCAGGTTGCAGAAGCACAGAAGCAATGTCCAAACAGGGAAGCACTATGTCAGCCATACTAGGGCATGTGAGTGGAACCCCTAATATGGCTGACACAGTGCTTTGTACACACGCATGTCTGAAGGGCCTTCCCCAACGCAGACAGACAGCACCATTTATAGATGTATTATAAGGCAGTCTATAAACACAACTTAGGCTTTATCATCACCCTCTCCAAAAAAAATCCCACAAACAGACAATTAAAATGTTTGCCTTAGCCCCCTGTGGAACAATACTAGGCCTGCATGATTAGGCATGGCATTTAACCATCCATCCCCAAAAAAATACCCATCGTCTCCCACTGTTACTGCCTACCATAAGACATGAGTGAAAAAGGAGAGTGGCCCCACCAATGACAGAGGCCATAGGTTTATAGGTTGGTACTAGGTTATCGGCCCTAGGGCCTATACAAGCCTAGCCATAACAATTCCCTGAATATTGCTTCCCACAATATTTACTTCCCTGAACCTCTGTCTAGCAGGGCGACTGACATGATCCCCAGGGTGAATTTCCTATCTCCCATCCAATCGTCAAGGTTCCTTTTGAAGAGGACCAAGGAGGCACTCTGCTTGACCTGTATGGGCAGTCTATTCCAGAGTAAGGGGAGTCTCTGGGTCAGGAACTTATCCCTCCAGCATGTTTTGTTCATTGTTATGACAAGGTTTAGATCCCTGGAACATGTGGCTCTGAGGGATTGGGATTTCTTTAAGTGGAGCATGTCCAACAGCTCAGGGTTTGACATGGCCTTGTATGTTAAGCAGAGATCACCTCTGAGTAGACGATATGCCACAGAGTATAGCTGGAGTTTTTTTTAGACGGTCAGCATAGGGCATCTGCTTTAGGCCTGTGATACTTTTAGTGAGGTATTTCTGTGGCCTTTCCAGCTGTTGCAGATGTCTTGTGAGGTACATACCAAATGGGGTGTTGTACTCTATAATGGGTCTAATGAAGGATGAGTACAGTGGGACAGTGACTTCCTTTTTTCTGGATGAAAAGCCCTTAGTGATGAGGTGTGCCACATAGAAGGATTTCCTGACTGTTGTGGCGGTGTGGTTATCGAAGGTGAGACCACTGTCCACCTGTGTCCCTAAGTCTCTCATCACACTTTTGGTGTTTAGTGTACTGCCACCTATGTGGTAATTCATGGGTACTTTTTTTTTCACAAAGGGGATAACTATACATTTCTTGGCATTAAGCTTGAGCCCATGGCTCTGGCACCAAGCATCTGTTTCTGTAAGGCTCTTTTGTAGAATATCCACATCATTTGGAGATTCAGTAATGGCTCCCAGTTTGCAGTCACGTGCAAACTTTGTTAGCCGGAGTCCCTTAGTGTTGGCCTGTACTTCAGAGAAGTAGATGCCAAACAAGAGCGGTCCTAGGACTGAACCCTGAGGTACTCCACTTGTCACTTGTCTGGAGATGGATTTGGAGTCAGCTACTTTTACATTCTGGGTTCTGTCAGTAAGCCAGTTGGCAACCCATCGAGTGACATAGGGATTTATGCCCAGCTTAGTAAGTTTTTTTTTTTTTTGTCAAAAATCTTTTTATTGATTATTAAACATTAAGATATAACAATGACATCTTGAAAAACAAACATTACAGTGTAACTATTAAGGTTACAAATTATAGGGACATAAAATCTCTTTTATATAAGTTATATCTTATGCAACTATATACACTATTTACAAAAAGTTGATCAAAATGCAAAACACTATCTAAATGTATATACTAATGTCAAAAACAATATTAAATAACCCAATGTTTTGTGACTCAAGACAAAATAAATGACACATTAATCTATTCAGTTGATAATAAGTAAAACTTTTTCTATTATTTTTTTAGTAAGAGCTATCTTTTTGGGACTTTTCACTATTGTTTTCTGTGCAGAGATATATGAGTAAGCCAAGGATTGGAAATTTTCCCAACTAAGTTTGGTACGATCGAGCCAATTTTTAGTGATATAAAATTTTATAAGCATACATATATAAATTATCACATGAACATCTAATCTAGAAAGAGGTATTTGGGGTATATGAAGAATTGCTAATTCCCAAGATAAAGTGGACTTATGGTATCCCATTTTTTGCAAACGAACCTTCAATGATGTCCAAACTTTATGCGAGTGGTGACATGACCATATAATATGCATTAGATCTGTGTTTGAGAATGAACAGCATGAGCACGAGGAAGATTTACTGGGATTAAATTTATTAAGTTTAGTAGGGGTGTGATAAGCATTATTGTTTATCATCATTTGAGAATAGTAAAGTTTCTTGAAGGGTGAGAATTCCAAAGTTGCTTTGATAGCAAGGATTTTCTGATTCATGTTCAATTGTGTATTAAATCTATCCCAATAATTAGAAAAAAGACAATCTGATTCATGAATTATATCAATTAAGAGATTATATGATTTAGATAGCATCTTCGTTGTAAGCAACAAAGTTTGTATCACCATGTCCAAATTAGTAAAATCTTGATTTTTAGGTTTAATGTAATCATATTTAGTAACAAGAATTTCTCTTAATTGTCGGAGAATAGAGAAATATTTACCTCTAACTTCCAAGGTTTTGCAAAAGCTCGTTAAGGTTACATCTTTATATTTCAGAATATCCCATACATTAAGATTTTTAATTTGAGGAAAATCTGAGAGGTTAAACATATTATTATTTAGTTTAATATTAGGATTTAGGTGAATAGGCTGTACTAACTGAAAGGTATTATCTAAATTAACATATTTTAACAGTTCTTGAAATAATTTAACCTTCTGTTTTAAAAACTTTGAGAGTTTAAGAGTATCCATAACATCTATAGATAGGAATGGAAGAGCTGTTGAATTAAATTTTTTGGTTAAAATGTGCTGATGCCACATCTTAGTCCAGCTAGGAAGATTATTGTAATTCCTGACATTCACAGAAGAAATAGATAATAATTTGTTAGCTGAGATAATTAAATAGTAAAGATGAAAGTTAGGTAAGCTTAGACCTCCTTTGCTTTTAGGAAGCAGTAATTTAGAGTATGAGATCCTAATTGACTTAGGAAACCAAATGAATTTAGCTAATTGCTTGTGGACCTTAGAGAAAAAGAATTTAGGAATTGTTTGATCAATAGAAGTGAATTGAAAAAGAAGTCTAGGAAGAATATTAATTTTAAGTATTGCTACCTTAGATAGGAGAGATAAATTTAGCAATTCCCATCTGTGTAAGTCAAGTTCAATTGAAGACCATGTTTTTGTTAAATTATTTTGGAATGGTGAAAGACCATTATGTTGGAAGTGAATCCCTAAGTATTTAATATTATCAGTAAATTGAAAAGAAGATTCAGGAAATAAATATACCTTGTGAGCACGAGGATTTATGGGAAAGATGTGGGTTTTCTTAGAATTAATCTGGTATCCCGAAACCTGAGAGAAACCATTGACAGAATGAACTAGCTTTGAGAGATCTGTAGTAGGAGTTTGAAAGTATAGTATCAAGTCGTCGGCAAAAGCTGATAAGAGGATATTAGTGTTTAGAACTTTAGGAATTCTATGAAAGGAATTTTGTGCTATATATAATAACAGTGGTTCTAAATATATGTTAAAAAGAAAGGGAGATAGTGGGCAACCTTGCTTTGTGCCATTAGTAATCTTAATAGGATTAGACTTCTTTCTGTTAATATATAAGAAAGTAGAAGAATCCTGGTACAAGGTTTTGATTAATTCTATATATGTAGCAGGTATATTAAAATGTTTCATAGTATTAAATAGAAAATTCCAGTTCACTCTATCAAAGGCTCCTATTGCGTCAAGAATTAATGCATATAAAGGATTATTATCTGTCTTGGTAAAATGTATTAGTGTGCCCAATGTCAAAGTATTATCACAAATATGTCTATGGGATACAAAGCCAGCTTGATTTGGAGATAATATTGATGGTAATATTTTTTTTAATCTATTGGCTAAAAGAGAAGCTAAAATTTTTATATCACTATTGATTAGAGAAATAGGTCTATAACTGTGCGGATCTGATTTTTCTTTATTGTTTTTTAAGATTAGTATGGTTTTTGAAATGTTCCAATATAAATCCGATATACCGTTTGTCTTTATGTGTTTATAAACTTTAAGAAGAAAGGGCGCTAACACTTGCTTGAAAGCTTTAAAAAAATTCATTTGTAAAGCCATCTGGACCAGGGGATTTACCATGCTTCAGTCTATCTATAGTTTCCATAATTTCTTGGGTATTTATTGGAGTTATAAGTATATTTTGTTGTTCTTCATTTAATCTAGGGAATTTAATAGTAGATAGATAATCCTCCATAACCTGATTAGCGCTCAAGTTTTCTCCTTTAGAGTAAATCTCTGTATATAAAGAGGTAAAAAGCTTTAAAATCTCCACATCAGTACTGTATATCTTATTCTCATGACGTATAGATGTTATTCTAGGTAAGTTAAGGTTATTTTTAATTATTCTGGCTAAGGTTTTGGAAGGCACTTGTGCCCATTCAGAGTAAGTAGCCAACATTCTCTGTTCTGATATAGATAGATTATGTTGATGAAGGAATAATAATTCTTTTTGGGCTTCCAAAATTTGTTCATAATTCGAACAGCTTGAATTTATTTTATATTGACTCTCAAGGGTTTGAATCTTTTCCTTTAAAAGAGATTCTTTATATTTATATCGTTTTTTAATGTATGAGGCTTTATTTATTAACATGCCTCTCAAATTTGCCTTGCATGCGGCCCATTGAATATCGTAGGGAATATCTGTAGAGTCTAGATTATTGTACATTTCTCGTATAATTTCAATGCTTAACTTTGTGACTTCTTTATTTGAAAGTAAGTTATTATTCAACGTCCATGTATTATTCATGTGTGTATATGATAAACTAGGATCAGTATCAAGTATTAAGGATATCCTTGAATGATCGGATAAAAACCTAGGTTCTAAAATAAAATTAATTAGCAGGTGTGACAAGGAGTCAGATATAAGGAAAAAATCTAACCTCGACCATGTATTATAACATTTCGAGTAATATGTATAAATATCTTTGTTGTTTGAGTACCCTATATATGATTGGGGATCAATAAGACCAAAATCTAACATCAAGTCATTCAAGGCCAAAGATGCTTGGTGATTATAAGAAGGCGATCTACTAGTGCAATCTATTTCAGGGTTAATAACTGCATTCCAATCACCCCCCACAATTATATAATGATCTTTAAAAGAAGAAAGGATGTTGTATATCTGTATGATGAATAAATGTTGATTGTTACATGGACCGTACAAATTAAGAATTAGGAGCGGTTTGTCTATATTTTGTATGTTGGAAGTAAAATAGCACCATCTTCCCTCTGTGTCATAATTCTCACTAATAATAGTACCTTGAAAGTTACATTTAATCAAAATGGCCACCCCCTTTGAGTTAGAACTAGTTCCTGCCGAAATTATCTTGTTTACCCACTTTTTGCTTTTTTCTTTAAACCATTCTTCTCTAAGCATATGGGTTTCTTGTATAAAACATAAATTGGCTTGAGACTTAAATAACAAATGGAATAATAATGATCTCTTGGCTTTAGTTTGTAGTCCCCTTACATTCCATGAATCAATATACAAGGACTTAACCATTAGGTATTAAACAGCTGTGAAGGAGGATATATGTAATATACATAGATAAGACATATAACGAATTTAATATCCTAGTTTCTGTCTGTCTAGTGTTTTGCATACTGAAAATTTTTAAAAAGTCTTTCCTTAATGTTTTGTATAACTCCGTTATGACTACCCCGGTGCCTACCCACCTATTCCTACCCATAAAGGAAGCATATAAAAAGCTATATAAAAAATAAATATTTTCGATCAACACTATATTTAACATATCAAGAGATACCATGTAATTAATCCTAAGGAGAATTATTACTAAATTATGCACAAATATACATATATACATCACACTGAAAAACAAGATGTCAGCCAAACTAGAAATTTCATGGCACCTCATTCACACACTCCACAAAAATCAATGAGTACTTACAAGTAATACATTTTTGTATCATATATCGAATCTCAGAAACATACCTTATAAAGTAATATATGATTAAAATTAATATAATAAATTCAGTTATTACTGTATGTAGGTTTATGAGATTGAAATACTACTTTACAGAACATACCACCAACCAAATGATTAAATGAACACTTCATATATTATCATTAGTTATATATTAATAACATCTTAATTTAGACAAGGAGATATTTTCCCAAGCATTGGATTTTCGGGTTTAAAATAAACCAATTAATGTTGACAACCAAATCACCCATGTTTATATAAATGTAAATGTTCAATAATATTATATTACAATATTATACATCATAAACCTTGTTTTCCCAATTAAATAAGTCATGTCCCAAACAGAAATTTGTAATACCAAAAAGAATAGCATGTATATTTTAATAACAAGAGATCTTTAGAGCAACCCACAGTTTGCATCTTTACTATCAAAGCACGCAGCTTCCCATATTTAACTAATACAAGCCTAACTATTTATCCATAAAACTTTGCATAACATGAATACACTTAGAAAAAATTTATCAAAGTTTTAAATATACAGCTATGGAACCTGGATTAACTTTGTTTGTATATCTAAACATGAAATATACTAGGCTATATAAAAACTGTATACATTGAAATATTCATGCAATGTCTTGGTATTCATTTATTTGTTTGAAGAACCCATTCAACTGGATAATACGTGGAGATTGAACCCTGAGTGTGTATCAACGTACAATTAACGCAGAAGAGCGTAAGAAATTAGAGAAAGCTGGACTGTTATCATAACTCCTTCCAGACCGGTACAAAATTCTTCACTTCAGCTGAGATATCTCATCCGTGAAAAAAAATGGTTTGTAAATGTTTCCTGATGATACCTTGCACATTGGAGCTCAGGGGATATGTAGAATACTGCAAGTGTTCCGCATCTACAACTATCATATGTATACTGCAGATTTACAATTGAAAGTATCCAGTTCGTGTTCTTCCGAAAAGAAACCTACGCACCAACTTCCCCAAAAGTACGAAGATTCCCATGTGACTCTAGTTGTTAACTCAAGGTATAAAGAAGTTTGGACACAAAAGATGACTGAGGATACGAAAGAGACGCTTCCAGATATTGCTGTACAGATTCGATTCTCCTTTTGTAACTTAGATGTGACTTAGGCATATATAAGTTGAAGCAATGTTTATACTCATATTTTCTAAGGGATGCTGTTATACTCACATCTGCTCCAAATGTTAAATGTCTTTTGTCTAGCTCAGGAGGCTGCCGCTGGATTTTCATTAAACAAGCTTAAAAAAAGAGTTTTTGCTTCATTTATGTTACATGCTGAAAACTTTCTCCCATTATGAAGAAATGACAACGTATTAGGATACCTCATCTGGAATTTTATGCCTCTTCTAATAAGGTCTGCACAATATGGGTCTAGTTTTTGTCTATTGAGCTTTATCTGAGGTGGTAAATCTTGCGAGAAAGATATTTTATGTTTATTCCAAGTAAAATACTTTTGAGCTCTTGCTGCAGCCAAGATTTTTTGAGTGTCTTGAAAGTTGAGTAACTTGGCATAGATAAGTCGTGGTGTGGCAGAGTCTTGTCGGGCTCTCTCAACTATTAAGCTTTCTGTGTAATTATCATTTTTCAATAATGCCAGAAATATTTCTTTAGTAATTGTCAGTATGTTTTGATTTTCATAACTTTCTGGTAAGCCCCTAACAATTACATTGTTACGGCGACTTCTCGCCTCTAAATCCAGTATCTTGTTTTGTAACTCTGTAATCTTAGACTCTTTGGTGCTTAAATCTCTATTTATGGAATCAAGACTTATTTCATTAGCTTGGCATTTATTCTCAAGTAAGTCCATTCTTTTAGTAATTTGATTCAGTGAGTTACCAAAACCAGAGAGTTGCTCTGAAAAATCACGAATGGCATTTTGGATGGGTTGTAATGCTACTTTTAGTTCTTCCATGTGAAAATTGGTATCAGTTTTTTCCTTAGTATTTGATTTATTAATGTCTGTACCTTGTTTGGTGGTTTTCAAACGTTTGGAGCCAGTGTCTTTCTCAGGAGAGAGTAATGATGAAAACTTAGCTTTTGTTGCCTGGGTTTCCATTGTATCGGAACTACCGGCCATGGCTGGGAAGCAGATGTGGAAACAGGATGGTTGTCAAAGTATTACTTGTAATTCAAAGGCCACGATAGTTTGAAGTAAAAAGAGATAAATATGTATATATAACTCCGATAATTACCAGTAAAAATACCTAATAAAGGTAAAAATGAGTAGATTTAAACTTTCTTAACACAAAACTGCGAAATAAACAAGTAACAGAGCGGTTTAAATTGCTGGTAAAAGCAGAATTATGAGGAGCGCTGTGAAAACAGGTGCTTTCTAGCCGACGACCATCTCGCGACCTAGTAAGTTTATCTATGATTCCAGAGTGGGGGATGGTGTCAAAGGCCTTGGCAAGGTCCAGATAGGCTGTGTGGACCACCTTACCCTTGTCCACAGCTCTGGAGACTGATTCAAAGAAGTCAATTAGGGTCAGGAGACAAGATTGACCCTTCACGAATCCAAACTGGGTGGGGTCCACTGTTTGAAGGTTGCCAATGTCTTTGTTTATAAGTTCCATGATAATGGTTCCATACCCTTGCAGATCAGGCTCATCAGACTGATGGGACGGTAGTTCCCGGGAACCAAGGTGGATCCCCCCTTATGGAGTGGGATAACTGTAGCTGTGTGCCACTCAGTGGGCACGAAGCCTGAGGTGAGGCTATGATTAAATATGACACTTAGGTGAGGTGCCAGTTCATTTTGTAGTTCATGTAGTACACAGCCCGGGATGTCGTCTGGTCCCATGGATGCTGTATTCCTAGCTTTGGAGAGTGCGGTTTCTACCCGTGTGGGCGTGATTACTGGAATTTTGCAATCTTTTGGTATTGAGATGGGCATATCACAAAGACCTCTGCAATACACACATCATTGCAATCACACTGAAACAGGTTAAAATGCCCCTCTCCCCAAAAAAAAAATTATAGCAAGCAACAGAGAGACATGGACTGCTGTCATCCTCAGAAACTATTCACCTACTATAGATACCTCCCTTGGCACAGAAGCTACTCATGGCAGTTATGTAAATCCATACCTTGCACATAACAGCACAGAGAAAATCCTGTGCATGTTTTTATGAATTCTGTAACTGTAGCCTCAGTACATTTCTGGAAATGTCATTTGTGCCATTGTATTTATAAATTAGTTGATAGCTGAGGGGCTAAATGCATACTGTTCAACTGCTAATTATCTTAGAGCCATGCCATGATGTTCTGTATCATCACATTAGCCTGCACATGACCATGGCATGTTTCTGAATCCCAGGTCTCCTGAAGTGATTAGTGATGACATACTTATGCAAATCCACAACAGAAAGACAACACCATCTCATGCTCCATGCTATATTTCAGAAAATCAGACGTGGGAGACCAGATACAGTGCACATATGTTTGCTACATTTATTTTATACACAACTTGTGCACAGACCTACCCAAAGAAGAGGATCTTGATTATGCCTGCATTGCCAAAAGAGCCACGCCAAAGATCACAGCAGACCTGTGTAAACACACTAGGAGAATTGTTTAGTAGTAGTGAAGTGTTAATTAAGAGTAGAGGCTTACACCTGGGCTTTCTTTGGGTTTATGGGTTGTGAGGAGGTCTTTCTGTGTAGATCTAAGATATCTGTTTGGTACGTAATGGACTGAGAGCAGAACAAGTGAGAGGTTTATGGATGATGTTGTATTCTGTAATAAGTTGTTTGTATTGAAGGTAGAGGGGGCATTCCAGCCAGCAGAAGGAATGTAAGGCCTTGAAATGATGAGTTAGAAGGGATGAATTTGTGCCAAACTTGGCAATTTTATTATAACAGTTTTCAAGTTGATTTTTTAGGTAAGTTTTTAAATGTGTAAAGATTGGAGCTCCATATAATAGTGAGGTAAGTTTTGGCCAGCATAATTGTGGTATGCGTGGTGAGGTAATTTTTGTTCCTGTATAGGATGTCTAGTTTTTAGTGTGTTTTTTTGTGCTACTTATTGTGTGTGGACATTACATTTCAGTTTGCCATCAATTATTACTCCTAGTAACTTGGTGTGTTGAACCAATTTGATTTCTGTGTTGTTTGCAGAAAAGATTTTGAAATTTGTTGCATTGGAGCAGTGAGGTTTATTGGAGAAAAGGAGTAGTTTTGTTTTCTAGGGCTCAGCAGGAGTTGAGTCAGGCTTCTGTGGATGAATAGACTTGTGTTATATGTTGTAGGTAAGTTATTATGTCTGATTTTAAGATAATTGTGGAGTCGTCTGTGTAGTGTATTAGAGTACCTTCACCAGAGGCTATATGTAGGCAGTTGACAAAGCATTAAATAAAAGTGGTCCAAGGATGGAACCATGTGGTATACCTGTGGGGGAGAGGAGATAGGAGGAGCTAAAGTATTGCCAATTTACTGCTTACTGTCTGTCAGTTAGCTACAGAACCACTGAAGTGAGGGGAAGAGAGACTAATACTGGAAAACTGATCAAGGCGCTTAGAATGAGAGACCATATCAAAAGTCTAGGAATAATGCAGATACTATTTTTCCTGCATCATGGGCTTTGTTGACAGTGTCCATAAAAGACAGTAAAGCTGTTGATGTGCTGTGGGCAGGTCTAAAACCATGTTGAGTGTGACTGAGAAGATTATTAAGTGTGATGTGAAGAAGTTGGGGGGGTTGTCCATTTTTCTAGAATTTTGGATAGGGGAACAGGATTGTGATGGACAGAAGTTTGTGACTTCCTTGGAGTTGCCTTCCTAAGGAATGGGGATAACGTGACATTTTCCATGTGGTGGCAACATGTGATTCAGCTATGGATCTATTAATTAGGATGCTAACTGGGAATGCAATTGCATCTGTAGCCAGGTTTAGGCATTCTGAAGGGAGGTTATCTGCTGAGGTAGAGCTGGGTTTGAGTTGTAATATTTTTTATTAGTGATGAAGGAACGGGTTTCAAGTTAAAAAGGGGGTGGGGCATTTCAGTATTAGTGAGGGGTTGGTTATGTGAGTGTGTTGTGGGGGGTGTGTAAGGGTTATTAGTGGGTGATTTATTTGGGGTAGTGGTTTGTGTTTTAAAAACTGGGTTTAGAACTTCGTTGGTTATGGATTCTATAAAGTAAGTATTGAAGTTGGTGGCTGTTTGAAGAGGTATTTTATCTGGGTATGTATTTGGACTGTCTTGCTTTCTTGGGTTGAGAAGTGATGATATGGAGGACCACAATTTCTTATGGTTGTTTTTATGGTAATCTTGAATGTGGGTATAATATAGTTTTTTATTATAGGATATTTGTCATTTTGTTCAATTCTAGAGTTGTCTGAACAGTGTAATTTTTATTTGTTAGCCAAGTTGCTCAAGCTTTGTCTCTTGTCTTTCATTAGGTTTTTGCATGATTGGGTGAACCATGGGGAGTGTTTATGCTTTATTCTATTAGTTCGTTTGTTTGGAAAGTGCATTGAGAATATTTAGAAAAGTCTTACTGAAATGTTCAACTGTCTCATTAAGGGGAAGTCTTTTTATGATAGTCCAGTCAGTAGCTTTCAGAGAGTCAATGACTACATCCTTGTAGAATTTTTGTAGGTTGCGTATGGTTTTGAACTTGCGTTGTTTTATGGGTTGGGTGATAGTCCTATGGGCATATGCTGGTAGATGGTCACTTAGACAGTTAGGGAGTGTACCTGAGGAATGGTATTTTGTAGGGTTAGGCACTAGAATCCAATCTTGTGTGGATTGTTGGGTACTATTTTTATTATATCTAGTCGGTGTACTAAATTAAGTAAATCCACTGAGGTTTATGCTGTTAGTTGAGGTACGTGAAGAGATAGTCTGACAGTGTTAACATCGCCAAAGATAGTGGTTTCATTTTGTATTGTTTCAGAAATCCAGGATAGGATGTTTTCTAAGATGGGAATATTTTGTCTTGGAAGGATATATAATACAACAATGCAACTGCTCCCGGTTGAATTAATTTTTAGGGTTGTGATAAGGATTTCTGTTGTACCAAATTTGTGTGTAGTTTTAGGCTCGGGCTATTCTACATACTTTTTATGCACTGTTTGTTCTGATAGTGCAGTAACTGGGGGGAGGGGTAGAAATTCAGTATCTTTTATACTAGGTTTTAGCCAGGTCTCTGTGATGGCAAGAATGTCTGGACTGCAAAGTGTTACTCAGGCATGAAAGACTGCCAGTTGATTGCATATACTTCTATGGTTGAAAGTGATGAATTTTATGTGTTTATGTTGTAAGGTGTGGTTGGGGCTGGGCTTTGAGTGAATATCCCCACACAATTATATGAGACTGAAAGAGGTTTTAGTTGTTCTTGGTTTTGGCAAATTTAGTTATATATACTAATTTCTGGTTGCAGTAGTTGGGAATAAAAATTTTGGGGTGGAAATAATGGAATAAAGGAATA
Organism: Protopterus annectens; assembly: GCF_019279795.1. Taxonomy (NCBI): domain Eukaryota; kingdom Metazoa; phylum Chordata; order Ceratodontiformes; family Protopteridae; genus Protopterus; species Protopterus annectens. Next base: position 202,856,794 of record NC_056745.1, read on the forward strand.
GAGATTAGGACAGGGGATATCTGAGGGTAGCTTGTAGTAGGGTTTTAAGTGGTGAAGATGAGGTAATTGTGGAGGAATATTTTATTAGTAGTATATGTGGTGAGTAGAAGGAGGAACAGAAGTGAGAGGCATGAGTAAACTAGCATGATTTGATAGTTAAGGGAAGGTAAGATGTAGGTAATAGAGGTGAGAGTGTTAGCAATCTAGGAGAGGGAGTTGTGAATGAGGTAGAAGTGATGTAGTAAGTAAGGCAGGTGATTGAGGGAGTGGAGTGAACAGGTGAATGGAGACAGAGTTGGTGGAGTGGTTATGAGAGGTATAAAAGTAGAGTAAGTGGGATAGGTGGGAGTTGGAAATAGAGTAGGGGAGTGAAGCCTGAGCATAGTGAAGGCTGAAAGGAGTGGTTTAGACACCAGCAGTGGATTTTCTGCCAGAAGCAGTCAGTGAGGCTGAGAGGGAGGCAAGGAAAACGTCAAAAGTAATGAACAGAAAAGCTACAGAGATGCCAAAAGTTAGGTGGGATGAAAACAGGAATTGCAATTAATTAAAAGAAGTGTCTCTGGGCAAGTACAATCCAGACTTGGTTAGGCAAATGTAAAGAAATAAAGGGTTAGCACAGGACTTTTATAAAGGGGGGTTCCACCTAGGTGTGCACATTAGTCTCAAAAACCTGTATACTGCAAGAGACTGCTAGTATTTCTTTTGTTTTGCTTTAAGGCAGATATCACATGACATATTTTAGGTATACATAACACTACTTGTTGTTAAGCCATACAGTGTCCTTTTGATTGAGAGCCCTGGCATTGCATTTTGAGACCTTGGTAAGGGCTGTAGATTAATTTGCAGGTCGCTGTTTCTCCCGGACAGTGATGTCAATGGGCAGTTTATCAGCCCTTATTCATTTATTTGCCATTGAGCTTTAGGAGTGGGTAATTACACAGAAAAAAACTGTTGCTCTAAGATGCACACTCATAGAGGAAAAAACATGAAAGGGGGGTTGGGCATTGGAAGAAGAGCAGTAGAAGATAGGAGAGAGGGGAAGGCAATAACAAAGAGAATGCAGAGACTGGCCAAAATGTTTACTTCACAGACACAATGTACAGGGTTTGATACTTATCTCGGAGTGGAAATTGTCTAGGCTTAAAATGGCCTGCAAGGACTGCTAGCCTAGTACTTACTGTACCTAAGAATTACTGTAGCCATTGACCCTGAAAAAATAAAACAGATTAAAATACTCTCTGGTACGCATAGCAGCCACCATCCAACTTATCTAATCAGAAGTCTTAAAAATCAATAAGGGCAAACACCTAAACTCTGTAAAAAAGATCAATAGCTCAAAGGAACAGCATGTTTGAACTAATGTCCATAGAAGTACACTGAGCTTCACATAATTCTTTAAAAATATAGATGATTAATCTACCAAACTGAATTACAGAAACAGGATTTCTTTAAATGACAGTGAGCATGCAAAGATGCTTTCATTGAGACTCTGAAACATTGTTCTTCTATAATATAAGCAAATCAAAGTGATAACTGCACCTTAGCTAACATAAAAATAAAACAAAACAGTTAATGGAATCTAAAGATAGTGCTTGGAGTAAATGGCACAAAGGAAAAAAAAATCAATCATCACAATTGTCGCTGTGGTACGGCAGTAGCGTTGTTACCTCACAGCAAGAGGTTCTCCCATTTGATTCTTGGCTGGGCTTGGGAGTGCCTTCTGTGTGGAGTCTGCATGTCCTCCCAGCGGTTGGGTACCGTTTGAAAGACATACGTGCATAAATGGGCATGCCTCCGTTGAAGGTTGGGTGTCGAGCTGGCACCTCAGCGTTTCGTAAAAAAAAATCTACTGCCAATCATTAGCGGACCGGAGTTCCACTGTGGCAACCCCTTACTGGGAAAAGCCAAAAGACAAACAACAACTGACGCCTAAGAAATCTTACCAAAAATGTTTCTTTTAGACAAAATGAACTACTACACAACAGCACAGACAACATACTGCAATAGTCTCAAACTGTTTTGGTCTACAATAAACAATATCCTAAAGCAAGGTACAAAACCCACACTAAACCCTCTTTCCAGGGAAACTAATTCCACCACAGCTTACAAGTTCAATTGAGTGCTTCATACTTCTCACATAAGCCAGAAAAATGCAAATATACTTTGTCTAATCTCAAACTGCAATAATAATTGAACAAATAACTTCTCATTTGAACCAGTCCCAATTACTACAATAATGAAATATTTGAATAAACTAAAATCCACTCCATTAGCAGCAGACAATATTCCTGCAGAATACCTTAAATTAGGAACAGATAGAATAGGCTATCCATCTTTGTATATATCAATAGATCCTTACATGAATCTTATTTTACAACAATATGGAAAACCTCTTACATTATACCAAAACATAAAGAAGACAGCTCCAATGAACTCTCAAACTATCAACCTATCACAATGCTCCTTCCACTCTCTAAAGTACTAGAAAGACGTAACCACAATCAAATACAAAACCTTCAGCTAGAGGAACACGTTCTTTCCCCCACAACATGACTACTGGCCCTATCACAGTACTGAAACTTCTCTATTACATTTTCTAGACACAGTCAACCAAAACACAAGTGTTGTTAAAAGTGTCTCCTCCCTATTCTGGACCTCTCAAAGGCATGTGATATAGTATCTTGCCCTGTTCTGCTCAACAAGCTTTTATAATTAGGACTAAGCAGTGCTATTGAATACTTTTATAGTTACCTTAACAGCAATACGCAATCTGACAAATGACAGGCTTCCTACTCTTTTCATGTACCACTACAAGCAGGAGATATCAATACTAGGACCCCTGTTATTTAGTATATTCATAAATCACATGCCCAAGACATCAGCTCCAACACTATCCAAACTCCAAAGAGCCACCTAAGACTCCTCTTCTATCGCGTCCTATCACTACTACTTTTGAATACCCCACGCAGAAAAATAATCATATTTACCTCTAGTAACCTCCCACCAACTAACACTGCATTAAATGCAGTTCCATCTACTAACACCAAAATAGAACAAGTCACTCGTACCAAGTTGCTTGGTATCATCATAGACAACAAACTTAAATTTGATCAGTATATCAAAATGCTATTGTACAAAAAAATTGCAAATTGGAGCTATTTTACAAAACCAGGCTATATCTTATTGACCACAGCAGGAAGGTAAGTGCAATACCCCTCCTACTTCCAAGCCTGTTGTATGCACTTGCAAGTTTTCATTAATCATCAGACCATATTAGTCCAAGCTCCCAAACTGAACCCATCACTGAATTTCTCTGTAGAACCTGAACTGGTTAGAACTACCCTACAAGATATCGCATACACAGCTCATAATGGCACAGAAAATACTCCGTCTCTCAGATATCCCAGTCATTATTAATATAATTAAAACAAACCCAAAAGGAACCTTCAGTGAAAGGCCCAACATGTAATAGAATCCCAAAAATACAGTAACTCACATGGGGATTCCTTATACTCTGTCAGCATAGCTAAACTGTGGAAAGCATTCCCTTCACCATTAGACAAGGAAACAACCTCCTCATTTTTAAGATTAACCTCAAGCTACATCTAACTCATACTAGAATCTGAAAATATTCTGAATGGCCATAATAAAAATACCAAACTAATCAAGATTTCCAGTTGTTACTAAAGCATTTCTTCACAACTGGCTTTTGAGGATGCCAGGGGGTAAAACCGGTTTGTGTTTGTGTAACTGCTTGCTTGTTATTGTGACCCACTGTAGAGTGAAGCATGAAGATCGCCATATTTATGGCTATATAAATGTTTTGCAACATTGTTTGGCTCGTTTTTGCATTGTAAGCCAGGTATATTTTTATACTGAATGACTTTATTTGTGCTGGACCCTATTTTTGGATTGTATGTTGGTTTGGTCCATGCACAGCATTCTTTTCATGCACTGTTACTTTTGATTAGCGTTTAAACTTGGTCAAGTGCTGAGCCGGGAGTGTTTACTTGTGTGGATTAACCGAGAGAGTGAAATTTTGGATGAAACAATGAGCGTTTTTCACATATGGCTACAGGTGAGGACTTGCGAGCATTTATTGGTTAACTATTGTTGGATAAAGATGACATTTCGTGGTTTGAAAGCTGGGTACTTTTCTGTTATCAGGGCAACACTTTCAATGCGATCGTTCAGTTGAAATCCAGTATCTGAGCACATTTTACACATACCTGGTAAACAGACATGTGAAGGCACTGAATTTCAGCTCAACGATCTCATTGAAAATGTTGCCCTGATAAGTAACAAACAGAAATGGAAAAATAATGAATGCAGCAGTTGTGGACAACGTTATCCCTGTACAGTATCTTACTGTACATCTCCGGCATGTAGTCCACAAATGATGACTTGATTGGCTAAGAGAGACAACACCTCCATTGCAAGCTTCTGTTACTCCCTTCCCCATTCATTTCTCTGGCCTTTTTATTGAACAAGTATAAAAATCTAAACATTTACTTATTTTTTCTGAAATGTTTACAGTTGTAACTCCACAAAATTATTGTGGTGTGAGACATAACATGGTCATACCAGCCACAAATCTCTAGTACATGAAAACGTGAATTACAAAATATACTCTCTGAAGTAAAAGATGTCTGTAACTGAAATTATTATTAGTAAGAAGTGTAATTCACCACTTTTTCTACAAAACTCCTCAGTTTTAGGTAGTAGGGATTCAGAGGGCAGAGCTAACATTTGAGTCAGTCAGAGACAGTTGACAGTTATACGATGCCACCAACAGACCGTGTACTGCTAAATATAATGCAAGTAATTTAAAATGACTTTTTAAATCTTTGCACATTTTGTCTGCCATCGACAATTACATGCAATTTAAATGAGGGTGGAGATGATTTTCATTTAAAAAAGGCGAGTCAGTCCCTCTAAAGACTTGCAGATTCCCATGTTTTCCCTCTATGAAACTCAAGTCTTGTGTGGGCCCGATGTTTCTGCCAAGATAGTTCTCTGCACTTGTTACGCAGAGTCACCCAGGTTAATCTCAAACATTTATTTATTTCTGCAAAATGTTTATAGTTAACTCCACAAAACAAGAAGTTATGTACTCACCATAACGTTCGATGTATGTAGTCCATCTCGCCTCACATTCTTACCTGTGGGTTCGGAGCTGAACCTCGGCTCCGACTCGGCCATACTCTAGCTCGAAGTCTTTCAATTGGCTGGGCTAAGAGGTATCCCATGCTGCACTGCTCTCTTTCCCCAGATCTTGTTTGCTGCAAGATCAATCACTCACCTTCCATACACATAACACATAGAGAAGGAAAACATTTGAGTAATAAAAGGAGTACTGAAACCAGAACTAACCTCTAGGCCCTCCAGGAGGAGAAAGGCAGGGAGGTAAGTAAGAATGTGAGGCGAGATGGATTACATACATCGAACGTTATGGTGAGTACATAACTTCTTGATGTTATGTAGTCCAATCTCTCCTACATTCTTACCCGTGGGACAGCGTCCCCAACACCTGAACCCTGGGAGGCTCAGTGGAAAATACTCCTGAGCACTGTGGAACCAAAGGAAGATCTGCCTCTGGATACCAAATCCAATTTGCAGTGAGTAATAAAGGTGTGAGGAGATGCCCATGTAGCCGCAGCACAAATACCATCCATAGACATCCTGACCTGAAATGCTGTAGAGCTACACATCGATCGGGTAGAAAGAGCCTTCACTCTAAATGGTAAATCCTTACCACCTGAAGCATAAATGAAGGAAATACAACTAGAGATCCATCTAGACAAGGTCACTTTGGAAACAGGAGACCCAATCCTATTGTCTGAAAATGAGACAAATAGCTGATCCGATTTTCTAAGATCCTTCCTTCTATGCAAATAAAAATGCAACTGTCTATGAACATCCAGCTGGTGAAATTTAAATTCTGCCTTATTAGAAAACTCCGGAAAAAATACTGGCAGTTCAATGGATTGGTTGAGATTAATAACCGAAGCCACCTTCGGCATAAAAGAAGGGTTTGGTCTGAGGGAAACCCTGTCCTTGTGAAATATCAAGTAAGGCAGTCTGATCGACAAAGCTTGGAGCTCAGAGTCACGTCTAGCTGAAGTGATGGCTACAAAAAAGATTGTCTTCCATGTCAAATATTTCAATTCACAAGTAGCTGTAGACTCAAAGGGGAATGACGTGAGACATTGTAGCACAAAATTTAGGTCCCAAGGCATGACCAGGTCAAAGACTGGAGGGCGAAGCAGCATAGTGCCCTTCAAGAATGCCTTACAAATTTTATGCGTCATTAGACTGAGTTCATTAGCGACGTGAAAAGTGGAAATAGCCGCCAACTGGACTTTAATGGTTGCGGCTGCTGATGCCTGATTGAAAAGCATGGAGAGAAATTCCAGAACTGAAGAAATTGGAGCTGTATAAGGATCAATTTGTCTTGCATGAGCCAAGATGGAGAATCTTTTCCATTTACTGGAATAGATCTTTCTGGTCAAAGACCTATGGGAAGAAGGCAGAATATGAACCACTTCCGGAGAAAAATGATGAAGCCCGACTAGTGATGGAACTGGAGTAGCCAGGCTGTCAACTGGAGGGTCCAAAGAGAGGGACTGAACTGGCCTGACATATGAGTCAGTAGATCTGGCTGTGGGTCCAGAATTCAGGGGTCATCCATGAGATAGGGATGGAGAAAGGGGTACCAAATTTGATGAGGCCAGTGTGGAGCAATCAGAATCATTCTGCTTCCCAAGGATTGCGCTTTCTGAATAACCTTTGTCAGCAGAGGAACAGGTGGGAAGAAATAAAGTAGACCAGAGGGCCAGTCGTGAACTAGAGCATCCCTGGGTGACTCCCCCTGAGGGGGGATAAGGGTGAAGTAGCTGCTGCACTTGGTGTTGAGTGGACTGGCAAATAGGTCGCAGCAAGGCTGACCCCATCTATGACAATCTGCTCCGTAACCGGACTGTTCAGGGACCACTCGTGAGACATCAGAATAGCTCTGCTCAACCTGTTGGCAATCACGTTGGACTTCCCTGGAATGTGCGTTGCTACAAGAAAATGTTGGGAAGACACTGCCCACTGCCACACTTGAATGGCCTTTCTGCAAAGGGGGTATGACTTGGTTCCTCCCTGTTTGTTCAGATACCATACCACCAACATATTGTCCGAGTGGATCGCAATTGTCCCGAGAGGAAGAAAGCTCTGAAGTGCTTGCAACGCTAGTAGCACTGCTCTCATCTCCAATATATTGATATGCAAATGTATCTTGTGTTCCTGCCACTTACCTTGGACTGTCCTGCCGAGATAATGCCCCCCCCCCCCCAGTCTGGGAGGCATCCATGGTCACTGTGGCAACAGGAGGGGATGGGACAAAGGGCTTTCCCGCATTGAGGTTGCTGGTGTGAAGCCACCAGCGTAGATCTTGCTTGCACTTGTCTGTGATCATTATAAGATGAGAAAGCGGAAGATGTTGTAGAGACCACTGGGCGAAGAGCAGCCACTGAAGGAGTCTCATGTGTAGCCTCGCAAGAGGAACCAGCATAATTGTTGCAGCCATCGTCCCTAACAATTTGAGAACCGTTTTTGCCTTTACTTTTTTCAGAGGGAGCAACGCGTATACCTGTTGTTGCAAACCCTGAATCCTTTCTTGTGGTAAAAACGCCCTCATGACCACGGTGTCTAACTCGGTGCCTATAAAGCTGACACGCTGTGAGGCCAACAAGGCAGACTTTTCCCAGTTTAGAGTGATACCCAGTTGTTGGCACAGCTTGATAGTGGCATCTCTGGTCTGTAGTAGCAGATGCCTGGTGGTAGCAAAAAGGAGCCAGTCATCCAGATACAGAAATACTTGGAATCCCTGACGTCTCAAGTGAGCTGTCACCACTGCCATACATTTGGTGAACACCTTAGGGGCTGTGGTGAAACCAAAGGGCAGGGCACGAAATTGAAAATGACTGACTCCCAGCTGGAAGCGTAGATGACTTCTGGATACCCTGTCTATCTTTATATGGTAGTAACCATCCTTGAGGTCGATGGAGCACATCAACACTTCTTTTCCCAACAATGGGAGAATATATTGCAATGTGACCATTTGGAACTTGGACTTCTTCACGTGGAGGTTCAAGCGGTTGAAATCCAAGATGGGTCTCAGGTCCCCTGTTCTTTTCGGCACCAAAAAGAATCTGGAGTAAGTCCCTAATCCAATCTGGTCTGAGGGGACATGCTGGATGGCTCCTTTTTCTAGCAGTTTTAGAACTTCTGAAGCTACGGAATCCCTTTGATTGGGTGGAACATCTGGGATTATTTTGATCGGTGGGGGAGGAGAAGAGAAGGGAATGTGATATCCTCCGGAAACTATTTTTAATACCCACTGGTCCTGGGTGATGTGCTGCCAGGCTTCTGGGTATAGTGAAATGTGACCCCTGACTGGCTCTGGAGATGTGCAGTCGGGTGTCCCATCAGGAGCGCTGGTAAGGAGAACCACGAAAGCAGTTGTGGTCTCCCTGGTTATGCGGGTCTCCTCCACCTCTAGGTTGGTGTCTACCTGAGTTACCACCCCCTCCCCTGCCTCTGGAGGTGGAATCACTTTGTGCATTTTGAAAAAACCTCTGAGATTTCTTGAACCACATTTTCCCACTCTTCTGGCCCTTGGGATAAGGTCTAGAAGGCATGGAAAAATGGACTTCCACGGCAGACAAAGTTTTTTCCTCTTGCTCGCACCTAGTGAGAGTGTCCTTTACCTTGGTTCTGAACAACGATGAACCATCAAACGGGGAGTTGGTGAATGTAGACTTGAAGGCCTCCGCGAAATTACAGAGGCACATCCAGGAGTGCCTCCTGAGAGAAACTCCGAAACTCACTGCCCTACTCGCTCCTAATAAGGCAGAATTTAAATTTCACCAGCTGGATGTTCATAGGCAGTTGCGTTTTTATTTGCATAGAATGAAGGATCAGCCTCATGGAGGAGTTAGCAATAGAATTTAGGGTAGACATCTGAGCATTGAATTTCTGAGCCACTGCATCAGAAATGTTACCCTGCAGAGAATCTCCAAGCTCTTTCAGGAGATCTCTTTGGAGCCGTGTAAAATGTGACAAATAATTCATCGAGCGCAGAGTAAAGGCCGCTGAAGAAAACATACGCTTCCCATACCGGTCCATGGTCATAGACTCCTTGTTAGGGGGTGGACGGTAGATGAAGTCTCAGCCAGTTCCTTCTTGGTGGCCGCTGCTATCACCAAGGCATCTACTGGAACACCCTTCATGAGAAACTCTTTGACAGCGGGGGCAGGCAGAAATTTTCTGGGTCTTCTGGGGACTGGTTCCACAGTGTCAGGGATTTCCCACACCCTTCAACATATCAGATCTAGGAGTTCGTCATAGTGGGGAGAAACCCAGTAGGCAGAGGGTTGTGCCCCAAAGGCCTTCAGGAACACCAACTTCTTCTCGGAGGGGGGTTTAGAGGGCCAGTCGCCTCTCTGCTTCAAGATCTCTAGGATATCAGTGAAATAGATATCCTCAGAGGACGACTTGGGGGACCCCTCTGATTCCTCGAGGTCAGTGTCCAATGTGAGAGACTCTTCCTGGGAGTCGATGTGCTTCCTCTTGCACGTTCTTCTTCTGGGTGACTCCTCAGGCAAAAACTTGGGGACCACTCATGGAGGTATCCTGAGGCCTTGGGTCTCTGCTGTCAAAGGATAGGGGGTGATCAGAGACGGATACCAGAGCTGGAGGGGGTAGAGTGTCAGTGCTGTATGATGCAGCTGAGGACCTGGCCAGCATGCTCCCCATGACCTCGAAAGCTGGTCCCCCCCAACTCCGAAGATCGACCTTTGGTGAAACCAAAGGGCAGGGCACGAAATTGAAAATGACTGACTCCCAGCTGGAAGCATAGATGACGTCTGGATACCCTGTCTATCTTTATATGGTAGTAACCATCCTTGAGGTCGATGGAGCACATTCACACTTCTTTTCCCAACAATGGGAGAATAGATTGCAATGTGACCATTTGGAACTTGGACTTCTTCACGTGGAGGTTCAAGCGGTTGAAATCCAAGATGGGTCTCAGGTCCCCTGTTCTTTTTGGCACCAAAAAGAATCTGGAGTAAGTCCCTAATCCGATCTGGTCTGAGGGGACATGCTGGATGGCTCCTTTTTCTAGCAGTTTTAGAACTTCTGAAGCTGTGGAATCCCTTTGATTGGGTGGAACATCTGGGATTCTTGTGATTGGTGGGGGAGGAGAAGAGAAGGGAATGTGATATCCTCCGGAAACTATTTTTAATACCCACTGGTCCTGGGTGATGTGCTGCCAGGCTTCTGGGTATAGTGAAATGTGACCCCTGACTGGCTCTGGAGATGTGCAGTCGGGCATCCCATCAGGAGCGCTGGTAGGGAGAACCACGAAAGCAGTTATGGTCTCCCTGGTTATGCGGGTCTCCTCCACCTGTAGGTTGGTGTCTACCTGAGTTACCACCCCCTCCCTGCCTCTGGAGGCGGAATCACTTTGTGCATCATGAAAAAACCTCTCAGGTTTCCTGAACCACATTTTCCCACTCTTCTGGCACTTGGGATAAGGTCTAGAAGGCATGGAAAAGTAGACTTCCATGGCAGACAAAGTTTTTTCCTCTTGCTTGCACCTAGTGAGAGTGTCCTTTACCTTGGTTCTGAACAACGATGAACCATCAAACGGGGAGTTGGTGACTGTAGACTTGAAGGCCTCCGCAAAATTACAGAGGCGCATCCAGGAGTGCCTCCTGAGAGAAACTCCGAAACTCACTGCCCTACTCGCTCCTAATAAGGCAGAATTTAAATTTCACCAGCTGGATGTTCATAGGCAGTTGCATTTTTATTTGCATAGAATGAAGGATCAGCCTCATGGAGGAGTTAGCAATAGAATTTAGGGTAGACATCTGAGCATTGAATTTCTGAGCCACTGCATCAGAAACGTTACCCTGCAGAGAATCTCCAAGCTCTTTCAGGAGATCTCTTTGGAGCTGTGCAGAATGTGACAAATAAATCATCGAGCGCAGAGTAAAGGCCGCTGAAGAAAACATACGCTTCCCATACCGGTCCATGGTCCTAGACTCCTTGTTAGGGGGTGGACGGTAGATGAAGTCTCAGCCAGTTCCTTCTTGGTGGCCACTGCCATCACCAAGGCATCTACTGGAACGCCCTTCGTGAGAAACTCTTTGACAGCGGGGGCAGGCAGAAATTTTCTGGGTCTTCTGGGGACTGGTTCCACAGTGTCAGGGATTTCCCACACCCTTCAATATATCAGATCTAGGAGTTTGTCGTAGTGGGGAGAAACCCAGCAGGCAGAGAGATGAGCCCCAAAGGCCTTCAGGAACAACAACTTCTTCTCGGAGGGGGGTTTAGAGGGCCAGTCGCCTCTCTGCTTCAAGATCTCTAGGATATCAGTGAAATAGATATCCTCAGAGGACGACTTGGGGGACCCCTCTGATTCCTCGAGGTCAGTGTCCAATGTGAGAGACTCTTCCTGGGAGTCAATGTGCTTCCTCTTGCATGTTCTTCTTCTGGGTGACTCCTCAGGCAAAAATTTGGGGACCACTCATGGAGGTATCCTGAGGCCTTGGGTCTCTGCTGTCAAAGGATAGGGGGTGATCAGAGACTGATACCAGAGCTGGAGGGGGTAGAGTGTCAGTGCTGTATGATGCAGCTGAGGACCTGGCCAGCATGCTCCCCATGACCTCGAAAGCTGGTCCCCCACAGCTCCGAAGATCGACCAACAGGGGAAGCCCTCCTAGCAGAGGGGACAAGTTCCAAAGCCGAAGCAAGGGTCAGGCTCACCCACGCCAAAGCACCGTGAGGGAGGCTAGGAGCTGAAGAGCATCCTGAGACTCCCCCCTTGGGTCCGACCAAGGAACCATGAGTCCTGGACCCAGTGGACGGAGCCAACAGGGTCGGAGCTGAGATCGGAGCCAAAAAGCCAGGATGGGCTACCAGAGCCAACCTAGAAGCATCAGACGGCACCGACAACTCTGGCTCAGAAGACTGAGATTTGCTCGGAGGAGGATCTATTGATGATGGATGGGTGACGGACTCTGGAGCCAACTGGGCTGGAGCTGAAAGCAATTTAGCCAGTACCGGTGATTGGAGCAGTCTCTGCACCACTCTATCCACATCCACATCAGAGAGAGTCCTGGAGGACCTAGAGGATAAGGTAGGAGATCTAGACCTCCTCTCAGCAGGAGACCTGTGAGGAGGAGAAACCAGTCTAAAAACTGGAGACTGGCTCCGAACTAGTATCTCCATCACTGGCTCCGAGAGGCTGGGAGCCGATGTAGGTTCTGTTGATTCATCAACTTCCTTTGGCACTGAAGACAGTGGAGCCAAGGATGCCACAGTAGACTTAGTAACTTTCTTCGGAGGCTCCAATAAGACTGACGGAGCTGGAGAGCATTTATTTGCTTTGGAGGTTTTGTCTCTTTTAGAGGGAGAGGACTTAGCACTAGAAGACCTCTCCAGATCTTCTTCGAAAGAGGGTTTCAGTAATCCTTTCAGAATTAGTTTGTTCTTCCTTTCTTGAAGAACATGAGGGCTGAATGCATGACAGAACGCACAAGTTTCCTGAAGGTGGATAGCCCCCAAACAATAAATGCACATAGAGTGCCCATCAGTAATCAACATCTTATATCCACATTTACTACATTTCTTGAAGCCCGAAGGCTTGTGTTCTTTTGTATCCTTGGACATGATCGGTATGACACTAGAGACAACACAACTGACAAACCCAACACCGGCAACAAGGCGCGGGAACTAGACACTAAATAAACTGCAGACACCACACAAGGACCTCTAACTCAAATGGCCCAGACAGGAAACAAGGGAAGGAGTAGGTCCTCTAAATTAAACGGACCTAGCCCGGGGGGATAGGTTACCGAAAAAAACAAACACAGAAGGGTAACAGATAACAATAGAGGGAGGAATAGGTCCTATATCTGAAATAGGCCTAGCCCATTGGGAAATAGCTAATGGCATACCAAGACAAAGGCCACACAAAAAAGCTTCCACAAACCAAAAACATACACATCTAGCTATAAAAATAGCTTTTGGAGTAACAAATTTGGTCAAAGAAGAAGAAAAGTTATATTTAGCCACAGCCAAGAGTGAGACCACGTCTGAGCTTTACGAGCAGCAAATGAGATCTGGGGAAAGGGAGTAGTGCAGCATGGGATACCTCTTAGCCCAGCTAATTGAAAGACTTTGAGCTAGAGTATGGCCGTGTCAGCGCCGAGGTTCGGCTCCAAACCCACGGGTAAGAATGTAGGCAAGACTGGACTACATAACATCTATTGTTGTGTGAGACATTGCATGGTCATAGCAGCTGGAACTCTGCAGTACGTGAATACCTGAATTAGAAAAACGTGATTGTTTTGCATCATATGAGTGTTCTTTACAAGTGTTGCCCCGATAATGGAAAAGTACCCGAAAGCTGTAATGCCTTAGGAAAGGCAGGACCAATGATAGCGGTGAGTCGTACCTCTGAAATGGAACATCACTGTAAAGATTTGACATTGTTCACTTAGAAATATAGGTCTACTATGTGGCACATTAAACTATTTATAGCCTACCTTGGTGCTGGGATAGCACCACGTGGCCTATGGGTTTATGTGGAGCCTGGGTTAGGGAAGGAAAATAGTGATTTTATTTATCCAAATTGCACTCGATACAAAATGTTGCCTCTAAATTATTCATAGAGCTGTTGATTCATTTTTATGAGGGTTCCTTGGTGGAAATAAATGAAAAGCTTGATTCCACATTACTCAATATGCAACAGTTTGAACAGCTTGTGGATTACAATAGAATGTATGGTAAATATCTTGAGGAGGTGTGTGCTTTGAGACTGAATTGAAGGGACATAAATTGAAGAAATTTAATAGAGAGAATAGACACTTTAAAAACAATGTTGTTTTTTCATGGAAAAGGAATAAGAGGGCTGTTATGTTCTCAGGGACTGTGAATAAAACCTTACGCGAAAAACAGAAAAAGGGAAATCTATACTGAAGTCCGCTAGTGCCTCTGTTTATAATGTAGATTCTAGTGCCTCGGATTTCTCTTCTAATCCAACTAGTACAGACTCAGAAAAAGAGTTTGGGGACATTTCAGAAGTAATTTTACCGGTAAATAAAAAACCCATGGGGAGTTCTGTCCCTTTAGGAGGGGTGGAAGAAAACATTGAAGAAAATGCAGTAAAGTTGATGGAGAGAACTTTCAGGGACCTAGCAAAAATGTGAATGAACAAAATGTGAATTTAATTGTTGCGAATTTAACTAACTTGAATGTAACTAATGTGAATAATGGCAATGATGTCTTGAACACTGATATTGATGGTAATGATTTGATTGTGAATTTGACCAAGTTTAAACTCACTAATGCTGAAAAGAATGCCCTTAATAAAGGTTTGAACTATATGCCATCACATTTTATTTCTCACTATGATATGTGCTTAGATGTTAGAAATGTTTGTAGATCACTGAATTCGAAATATTTCTGTAGCACTAAGCGTGAAACAGATACCGTGATTAGTTTATCTTTTAGGGTGAAAAAATCTAGGTTGAACCCTCCATACCATCCAAAGGTTAAAATGTTTGAGGAACTTGTATTACGAGATTTACATGGCAGCCAAGGTACTATATTTAAACATTTTGGTAGTAATCTTATGAAAGATGAAAGACAAGCACTGGCACATTTGAGAGGAAATAAAGAAATAGTGGTTCTGAAAGCTGATAAGGGGGAAGCAACTGTCCTGTGGGAAACTTCAGAATATATCGGTAAAGTGTTTAGACATTTAGAGGACGGTAAGTTTTATTTTAAACTGCCATTTGATCCTACTTTGGATTTTAAAAAGAAAATGGATGCAATATTATTGCTTCTTAAGGACAACTGAGTCATAACTAATGAGTTACATAGAGAACTGTGTGTTGAAGATCCAAAGTCTCAGTTTTTTTATGTTCTTCCCAAAATACATAAGACAATTAATCCTCCCCTCTTGGACGACCAATAGTATCTGGTAGGGGCTCTTTGACTGAGCCCCTATCCATGTACCTTGAATTACAGCTTAAACCTTTATTAAAACCGATTAGAGCCAGATTAAAAGATACTGGTAGGTTTCTAAGATTAATTAATGATTTACAAGTACCTAATGGCTATTATTTATGTACACTAGATGTACAATCGTTGCATATCAGTATTCCTCATCTGGGGGAATTGAGGCTGTGAGATATTGGTTAGGTGAGTTTGGGAAGTATTCAGAAGAGCATTGTGAATTTTGGATCACTTTAGTATGCCTGGTCCTTGAACATAATGTGTTCTACTTCAGAAAACAATGTTTCTTGCAGGTTAGAGGTACTGCAATGGGCATGGCTTTTGCCCCCATATATGAGGACCTCTTTATGGGGTAACATAGAATGTGCCGTGATATATAATAATAATCCACATAAAGATCAGTTAATTATGTGGCGATGTTTCCTAGATGACTGTTAGGGCATTTGGTCAGGATATATAGAACAATGGCATGAGTTTGTTATATATTTGAACTCTAATAAGTTTGATATAAAATTCATAGGTAAGATTGAATTATTTACCATTGATTTTTTGGATGTTAATATTACTAAGACCTTAGATGGTACCATGGTTACCACTTTGTACCAAAAGCCCTTTACTAAAAATGCCCTTTTGGAGGCTAATAGCTGTCATCCAACACGTATGACTGTTAACATACCAAAAGCACAATTTCAAAGGCTGAGAAGAATTTGTAGTGATGATTCTGATTATAAAATCGAAGCTGAGAAAATGGGTGATAGATTTATAAGAAGGGGCTGTGATGTGTCTCATGCTAAAATGATTAAAGACAGAGCTGTTAACATTGGAGGGAACCTTATTTAAGGGAGGTTAACAGAAGAGAAGGTAGCCAAGGGCAATGATTTCTAAAATCAGAATGGTGACTATTTTTGGTACCAATGCATTCAAATTTAAAGAAATAGCAAATAAATACTTGAATATACTGAAATCAGATGATGTTTGGATGACCAGTGCTCTTACAGTTATCATCGTGGAAAAAATTTACGAGAACTATAATCATGGCATAAAAAAATGAATCAAGGAGTTAAAGAAGTTAAGGGTAGGGCAATTAGGGGTAGCAATTGTTGTGGCCATTGCACATATTGTAAGGTGGTCTCTTATACAAACTATTTCACTTCTATAAATACCCCCTAAGGTATTTGAAATTAGGTCACTAATTATGTGTAGTACAAACTGGGTAGTGTACATGGCTATATGTCAATATGGTGCTTTTTACATAGGCCAAACATATAGGCCATTTAAGACCAGGATAGCTACTCACCTTAGTGATATAAATTGTAAAAGACAAAGGAGTGCACTCTATAAACATATTTTGGAACATAGGACAGTACATTTTGTGTTCGTAGGCACTGATGTAGTTTCGGGTAGTAAACTGTCTGATAGTACCAAGCATTGCATTCTTGATAAGAAAGAGAAGTTATGGATTATTAATTTAGGGGCTTTATACAAGCCAGGTCTAAATGAAAATTGATAGATAGTTACTATGTTGTTGTTATTATGTTTGGTCGTTTTCTGTAAATATAATATTGTTAATAAATAGTGCCAACATATTTAATATATATGGTTGAATAATATAATATAAATGTAACATTTCTATAGGTTTTTGTTTAAATGTTTGGTATTTGTAAGTCTTTATGAGTGTTTATAGCTTTAAGACTGTGACTATATATATATGGGGGATTTTTTGTGTGATTAAACTACACTGAAGAGGCTAGAGGGCAAAACCAGTTTGTGTTTGTGTAACTGCTTGCTTGTTATTGTGACCCACTGTAGAGTGAAGAGTGAAGATCGCCATATTTAGGGCTAAATAAATGTTTTGCAACATTGATTGGCTCGTTTTTTCATTTTAAGCCAGTTATATTTTTAAACTGGATGACTTTATTTATGCTGGACCCTATTTTTGATTTTATATATATATATATATATATATATATATATATATATATATATATATATATATGTATATATACATATATATATATATATATATATATATATATATATATATATATATGTGTGTGTGTGTGTGTGTGTGTGTGTGTGTATGTATATTACAGAGGATAGAGTATAAATGCAAGGCGAAAACTGCATTTTTCTGAAAAACTATGAAACCTTATTGCATGGACTGCAGTTCTCCCTGATTTTTCATCAGGATGCAGATGACACGGACAACACACACACAAACATGCACACATATCCCTACTCCAAATCTCCACTGCTTCAAAAACAGCAGCAATATTCTTCCCTTATAGCAACAAACTGAGAAAAACAAAACTTGGGTAATGTATATAAAACTTGGGTAACGTATATTGCTCAATACTCAATATTACAGCAGAACTTAGATTCTCTCATTGATATGGGAGGCAACAACATCATGAACAAACCCACATTATCCCCTCAAAACACAGCAACAACCTCTGCAGCAGTACCCATGTTCTAACCCCAAGCCCTTGATATCCTCAATATGACAGCAGCTCAACATATATGCCAGCAAAGCTGCATAGTTAGCAAAATGAATAGACCATACTTCTTTGATTTGAGCTGCACCAGGAAGTCATCACTCTCATTGGGACTTCCTGGAGAATGGGAAATATGACTTCCTGGAGATCAAGACAGATGTTTGCCTTTTTTTTAATGCCCAGGATGCCCCCCAGCCAGAACCAGACTCTATGCAGCTGCCTAGGAAGCCTTGTGCTGGAGCTGTTCCTGATTGTAGCCAGTCAGTAATGCCAGGCATTAGTTTCATTCTTCTTCTTGTTCAGAACATGCATATTAATGCAAAACCTGTTGGTCTATTTATGTACGTGAACATGAACAATATGTAAAAAGCTGTCCTTGATTTTGATCCTTTGTGCCGCATTACATTTGGATTTCACAGGTGTGTTGCTGTCTGTTTGACAACACTAAGTGCTTTACTAGCTTTGAAAGACAACAAAATGCTTCACTCTCCTACACTTTTTTTCTGTAAGTAGCTGTAAATGGAGCACTACAAAGAATCATGACTGGGCCATTCACAGTAGCAGCTGGTGACTTCAAATTAAAGGAGGGCTGCAGGAGACAGCTGAATGGGTGGGGCCAATGGGAAGGGGTGTGGCCAACTAGAAAGGGATGGAGCTATGCTCAAAACCACAACAACTGGAACTTTAATTAAATATACTGCCCTGGGTGCCAAACAGTCATTACGAGAGTCCAATCAAGACAAAATGAAGTGTAGAAGAAAAAAAATATTTCAGTGCATTGGCTACATGACAACTTATCTAGATGGAAACACAAAGGTTTTGAGGCATGAAAAAATAAATTACTTTTTAAATACATTACTGGAATGCCAGTCAAAATCAAGTATAAAAAAAACAAGCAGCACTCAACTCAAACCACTACTCCTTGCACTGCAGTTCTAATTATAATTTATATTCAGCTCTATAAAATTACCAAGTAACATGCTGAAAGTAGCAATCTCTGTGATACCCCCACTTGTAAAAATGTTTCTTATCCAAAAAAGACCTGCTGCCTGACACAACTATCTTCTTGTTTCATGGGGAAGACATGATCAAAGTAAAAAATGAACTGCAAACAAGAAACCAGCTCAAGATAAATTGCTTAAAGGATTGCTGCACACGTTATGGACCACACATGATAGATTAACATTCTGTTTAGTTTACGGGTAATGCCTGCAAAGATGACTGCAAGTCTCCAACAAAAGATGACTGCAAGTCTCCAACAAATGTAATGAGCTTCTGAAAATACTGTAATCATGTCCTTTTATTACAAATACTGTCATATGCATTTCAATACCCAAGACTTATACATTATCTATTTATGTAATATTCTCTGCATGGCAACAACGAAAAGGCTTTCAATGCTGGTAATTCTTTAACAGTATGCTTATTAAAGCTTACTTGCATCTTACAATCTCTGACAAGCTTACCTGATGGTCATTAAATCATTGCTACTTAAACAGAGCAACAGGGCACTGTGACAGCATGCATTTCCTGAATAATAAGAAGCATAAATCAACAGTATAAAAATATGACAGAAAACCAGAACATTCTGCAAAATCAAGGACAGATGAAAAGCCACGGTCGTACTTGTGGTCTACCTTGGATGGGGGAATACTCTGCACACTTACACTGCATAACTGCTCCTTGCCTTCCTTGGACACATCCAGAGCCACTACAGTGGAGAATGGGGTGCAACAAGTATGTCACAATTTGAAATGTCTCTGGCTGACAGTGATGGCTCTGCCACTCATACCTCTCAACTCCAGAGCAAGAAATCTGGACAAAGCCATACATAGAACTAGAAGTGGGACACAGGCCCAAAAATAAGGACAATTTTTAAATATTGCTCTTATTAACTTAGATAAAAGAAGAGTACTAGGTATTGCATTAGTACGAATTTTCTGAAGGGTATGAAATCTGAAACTCAAATGTCTGCCATTATTTTTTAACTTCAATCTTTAATGACGTGCCACTAATTTGCCAGAAAATCACAATTTTATGAAAAACAGACCAAAAATGTGATGCAAAAATATAAAGTTGCCACACAATACAGCTGGGAACCTGTCAAAAAAGGGACACCTTTTTAATATTAACACAGTTAACTTGAGCAGCTAACAAAATAAGAGCATTTACATGCATTTCTGAAATAAAAGTAATCTATAACTCTGATCATTACAGTTATATAGAATTGTAAACCCTCCATGTTTTCTTCCAAAATTGCCACTTTGAGGAGGGATTATTAGGGGAGAGCAACATTTTGAGCCAAAATGGGGGACAATTGAGAGGTTTGGATATTCCTAATTCTACAAAGCGATTTGCACGTACCTCTCAACCTCTTAATGAAGGAAATCTGGGCAAGGCCAAATATATTGGGGGAACTTACAAACACTACTAAAATTGCTCTTGTATAAACTTAAGACAGTTGATAAAATAACAGGTATTGCATTAGCATGCATTTTCCTGAAGGTTATGACATCTGAAACTCAATGTCTGTCATTTAGTGACTTTATTCCTAAATGATTTGCTAAAAAAACACAAATTTTATGAGGAACAAACCAAAAATAAGAAGCAAATATCTATTCATTCTGCAAAAATATGGACAACTGAGAGGTATAGTTCAACCGGAGCTGTCTGCGTTTGCTACCCCCCCCCCCCACACACAAAATCATGGTCAAATGGAGCCTCCCCCCTGCAGCCATTCCAATGTCCCATTCCTTGGTTATTTTGCCCCGTTTATCATAAGCACTGTAATGTGCATACTGCTTTACTTCTGTGATTATTTAGATTTCATTTGAAAGTTTTATTTTGCATTTTACAGCACAAACCCTAATAGATATCTGTTAAACAAAGCAATGCAGTCTCACAATGAAAATAGACTTAGCATTAAAACTTCTCTGCCCTTGAAACTCACATGCATTGAAACAGCATTGAAACCCACATTCAAAGAAAATACATTTTGCCAGTGGCAGATAATAACTTTGGGCTGTTTTCAAAATCATAGGCCCCTTGAACATGAAACATACACATGCTCTTTGATACACCTTCCTGACTGTATTTCATTATATTCTTTGTACAATACAGTACAGTTGTTAGAGGGCATTTTAAATGTATTGTTTTGAACATTTTTCCAGTAAACAATGAAACAAAATGCATACACCAATGACAAAACTGCCCAATTCAGAACATTTCCATCATAAAAAGTCTACTCAACCTTCTATAGTCCACCAGTATCAGTAAATATGCACAATCTCTGAAGTAGTAAAATCCACATTAAAGAAATCTGTAACTAATAAAGAGGTTGCTGCTAGCAAATAACTTTATATGTCATTGTTTCATCTACAAATAAAAGTGCCTGTTGCCCTTGAAGAATAAATTGCCTATGTTGCATGCATTAAAAAAATGATAAGGTAGTAATACCGCAATAGGGAATGGATGGCAAACTGATAACAGGTTCACAGTTACTAGATATCTTTGCCAAAAAGGACTGCAGCATCCACCCCCTTTACAACACAGTACAGTATCAGCAATGCATCTACCTAATGTGGGAGTAGAACCCACAGCCTTCTGCATCAAAAGCAAGTTCACTACCTGTTGTGCTATTAACAATGCAAGCAGACTTAGCATAAGCAGCACTTAACTTTTGTTCCCCTGCAGCTCTCAGCTCCTTGTAAAATTTACTCGACACTCGGCTGTATCTCTGAACTTTGCAGCACAAGAAATCTGGAAAAAGCCAACATTTATTGGGGGGGGGGACAAAAGGCCAGAAACCAGGGACACATTTTAAACATTGCTTGTATAATGTTGGAAAGTTGCTAGAATAAAAGGTGTTGCCACCATACATTTCACTGCCACGTCTTGAACCTAGGGGACCCTGTGCAAAACAGTCAGAGAAACATACCACTATGCCAAATCAGCTGAAACAGAAGAAGACCAACTTAAATGGCTACCATTTAGTGAATTCAGTTCTCACCATAGCTGTCAACCTCTTAGCAAAAAACACATGAAAAAAGCCAATAATGTGGGAATACAGCTGCCAAACATATTCAGTGAATTCAGTTCTCACCATAGCTCTCAACCTCTTAGCAGAAAACACATGGACAAAGCCAGTAATGGGGGGAATAGAGCCCCCAAACATTCAGTAAATTCAATTCTCACTATAGCTCTCAACCTTAGCACAAAATACCTGGACGAGGCCAATAATGGGGGAATACAGTACCAAAAATGTGGGAAAATTTAAAATATCCATGTTATAAACTTAGACAAGTGCTAGAATAAAATGTTTTGTTTTGCCATGTACTTTCTGAAGAATATGAAGTCTGAAATTCAAATGCCTGTTATTTTTAAAAAAATTTTAACCAGGAAACTAGTCTGACTTGGAACAAAACAAAGCCAATTTTCAGCAGAGCAGGGATAAACACTCTAGATACATCTTTGGAAGGGATGGGAGGACATGCAGACTCCACACTGAAGGCACTCCAGCCAAGAATCAAACCAGAGAACCTGTAGCTGTCAGGCAACAATGCTACCAGTGCACCACTGCACTACAAACCTTTGCAAGGATAAATGAAGATACAGAAACCACAGATTTTATGAGGAACAGAACAAATATGAGGCAAAAATCTGCAATTTTTACAAATAGTGGTGGGAAGGGAATTCAGGTCCTTGCCACCTGCATCCAAGGTACAGGGTTCAAGCCTGAGTATCTGTACCCACCACTGTGTGTTAACAGGGGCATTTTATACACACGCACACACACACACACACACACACACACACACACACACACACACACACACACACACACACACACACACACACACACACACACACACACACACAGTCCAACTCCACTACCTGTAAATGGGTCTGGCACACACACAGTCCAACTCCACTACCTGTAAATGGGTCCGGCACACACACAGTCCAACTTCACTACCTGTAAATGGGTCCGACACACACACAGTCCAACTCCACTACCTGTAAATGGGTCTGACACACACACACACAGTCCAACTCCACTACCTACACACACACACACACACACACACACACACACACACACACACACACACACACACAGAGTCCAACTCCTCTACCTGTAAATGGGTCCGGCACACACACACACGCACACACACACACACACACATACACATACACATACACACACACACACACACATACACACACACAGTCCAACTCCACTACCTGTAAATGGGTCCGACACACACACACACACACACACACACACACACACACACACACACACACATACACACACACACACACACAGTCCAACTCCACTACCTGTAAATGGGTCCGGCACACACACACACACACACACACACACACACACACACACACACACACACACACACAGTCCAACTCCACTACCTGTAAATGGGTCCGACACACACACACACACACACACACACACACACACACACACACACACACACACACACACACACACACTGTCCAACTCCACTACCTGTAAATGGGACCAACACACACACACACACACACACACACACACACACACACACACACACACACACAACACAGTCCAACTCCACTACCTGTAAATGGGTCCGGAATCACTCGAAGCAGTAAACCTCCACACACAAGGTCCAACTCCATTGTCCGTAATCACTCGAAGTAGCAAACCCACGCTCGACTTCAACACTTCCCTGCAAAAGCTTAAAACTCAACTTACCTCTCTCCTGATTGGTCCTGCGCTTGAATCCCTGTGAGAGCTTAATCTCTCCTGATTGGTCCTGTCCGCGGATCAAGCAGTCCGGAGCTCCTCTGTTCTGTGCGGTCGTCTACCGCACAGATTCCTGGGCATCTGTGGGGCAAAAAATACCTTCCCTGTATCTGGACTGCTGACTCAGGCAGTCAGAGTTCGCACAGATTCCTGGGCATCTGCGGGGCAGTCTGAGTGTGTCTGCGCATGCGCGGAAGTTCTGGTACTCATATAAAATCAATTTTTTTTTAAATTTTATGTTTCACATTTTTTATTTCTTTTATTTCTAGGTGGGAGGGCTGCAGTCCTGCAGTCCGATAGCACGAGCCACCCCTGGTCATTCATCATAACCTTTGGTTTGTTCTCAAGATGGATGCCTAGATTCACCTCTTGAGCTTTGCTCTTGAGGTGTGTTTCTTGGCGTACGTGTCTCAAACACATAATACACTGGTAATGATTGGAGACAAAATCCTAATCCTCTATGTTTGATTCCTGCAGTTGCATTATTGTTACCCAGTGCTGAATGCCATTACATCTCTATGCTGATACTTTCTGCCTATCAGTTTCTGTCTACCACTTCATGTAATTGCTTGCATTGCAGCATAGCTGTCATTCTATGGCTTTACAAAATGCATTTCCTAACAGTTGTGCTCCTAATTATGCTATATAGTCTTGCTTTTAGCCACTTACAGTTATTCACACTATCTTCCAGTACCCTTGTGCTGTATTATAGAATATCCCTATGCTCTTTTGGCTTGTTAGTATGATTATTTGTACTTGCGTATTATCGCAACCAGATTCCAAGGAAGTCAGTCTTCATATATTCACATGCGTTTCACGTCACCAAATGTATGAACGTTACTTGGGAAATGTGATTCATTACAGTGTTGTTTCTTGCCAGTGTAACAGACAGACAGAGAAATTTGGTTTGGTTTTCTTGAGGGTACTTGGCCGACCATAGAGGTGAACCGTTACTGTTGGAAGTCTCCTAATGACATTTAATCATTCAGCGATGGGAGCTGTTTGAAGCAATCACTTTTGAAGTGCATCACAGCAGTTAGGCACACTTTTTTTTACCTTCCTGTACAAAGATTTGCATCATCCTTTATGAAAAATTAAGGGGAATCTGTAACAGATTTAACAAGTACAGCAAATGAGGTGTTTGGAAGGAGAATTTGACACGTAATGCGCTTGTCCTTGAAATCTGTCATTGTAAACAGTAAAACAGACTTCTCAAGCATGCAGAATTCTGCATCACTTCTGCTTTTCCTCTTATCTTTCTAGGGTGTTATATGTAAAAGGTGCTTTTTTGGCCAAACAATTGAGGACATCAGGCACCATATTAAAGCTAAATCTTTCACTTGCAAAGTTCATATCCTTCAGAAAATGTATGGTAATGCAGACATGTCATTGAATCAGCAACATTTATAAGGGCAGTATGTTACAATTTGTCTCCAGTTGTAGGCATTTCTGTCATGTTGTGTTTGGCTTTGTGTAATGAAACACACTTCAGTGACATACGCATTCCCCAAGTAACTTGGACAACATATTTCGGCAGGAGAAGTGCTTGGAAATGAACCGCTTCTCCTGCTTCAAATCTAGTTGCGATAATACGTACTTGATTGTTTTATTAGGTCATAGTATACCATATTGCCTAATTGCAAGGCCTGCATACCTTGATGCTATCAGCCAGTTAAGATGATTGCTGTCCTAAATCATGATACTTTTGAAAGTGCTGGGAAGATGCTCTGCTGTGTTCTTGCAAATCTAAATAAGGTTACAACAGCTGTTGCAAATCATGCAGCATCAAACTGCTGTTTGTCATAACAAGCTTTGCTAGTCAAGCATGTGTGGCCTGATGTTTGCCTTGTCTCCGGATGTTTTTCTTTGCATATGTGCCAACAGGCAATCACACAGGATTTCTTAGAATTAATAATTTTGATTTGCAACCATGAAGTTCACGTTTGCATGTCTTGCTCCTACCTGCTCATTCTAGTGAACATATGCACAAATTAGGCAAATATTTACTATATGGTATATGGACTTGCACTCTTGATGAAAAGTTTGACTTCCACTAGCAGAACAGTTTAGTACAGAGGCTTACCTCTGTGAAATGCTAACAGTCTTCTTTCTACAGTTCTTTCTTTGATTTGTTCAGTCTCTACTTGCAAATTGTCTGACTTTGAGCAGGTCATGTATCCAAATTGTTCTCCCATGTCACCCCTGAAAAGTGGGCCTTATATCTAGTGGCCTTACCTGAAAAAAAAAGACATAAAAATGGTGGAAAGCTGAGGACATTTTGTTTATGATTAACAAGATGTTAGCCTCTTCAAAAGCTTTTCCAGCACCAATCACTTGACTATATCTTAGGCTTCCTTTTCCAGGGGCTGATGATAAACTTTGACTCATCTTATAGTCCTGCCTTGGAAAGTTGGCTTCTTGAGTATCATTTCTTTGTAGTTTTAGAATTTACTTATGGTTCTCTTGCAAAACAATTATACAGATGTCCTTTTAAAAAAATCTCACAAGAAAGAGGCTGTGAGTTGATGTGGTCTGCCCAAGTGTTACAGCTCTTTGAGTACAGCTGGCCACCCCCCGTTCTCTCCTCTCATTCAGTTGTCTCAAGTTAGTTAGAAGCACCATCTCCTTTATCTTCTATAAGTTCATTCTGGCAACTCACACCATTTGCCTACCGCCTTGTCAGTGAAAAAGCACTTCCTGATGTCTAGATTGAACTGTGTGACTCATTTTGGTAGTTATGTCCTTCATAGCTGTCCTGTTCTTCCTTCCCAGTCTTTTATAAAGAGGAATCTCTCTCTCTTACTCTCTGTGTATGTCCTCTGAAGTGGTTTTCCCAACTACTGCAAAGAAGTACTTGCTAATGTATTCAAAGTTTACAAAGCATGGAAGCAGAAGATTTGGATGCCCTGAGATTTTTGTCTTGATAAGGAATCTGAACTCTCTTTTATGCTGTAGTTCATAAATTCTAGATAGTAGACGGCATTAATATTCATTTTCAGTTTTGTTAATCACAATAAGTCTGAGATAAAAAAGTGTTAATTAAAATATATGTTCAGGAAGTGCAGATGTCAACAGAGTACATCCTTGGGAACTTGTCTTTCAAATAAATATAGTGTTCTTTGTGTGAGTTATAGCAGCTAGCTTTAAAAGATCTGACACATAATTCACATAACTTGCAGTACTTATAAAGGTCGTTCTTTAAAGTGAAATCACTATGTCAGGTGATAAATGATTTTGCTAATTTTTGGAAAGGAGTAATTAAAGGTACTTATGTACTGCAATAAAGAAGGTTCAACAACACAAAGACACAAAAGTACGCACAATCAACCTTATAAATAAAATCTGACAGCTTAAATCAAATCAGAACAAATGAGCACATCTCTGTTTTATTTAACTGTGTATTTCCTGTTGTCTATGATCTCATTTAATCTGGTTTGGTTAAATACTTATGTTTTCATTTTTGTACGACTAGGTAAGTTGTTACAGACTATCATGTTTGCAATAAACTGTTTTACAATAAAATGTCACAAATTTTCTAAATTTCAGATTTATGCTTGATGAACATGTCTTTGTACTTTAGAGTAAGTCTAACTTTGATACAAAGTGCTCATCTCAGACTATCCACATCACTGCTGAGTTCTGTTATCTGGAATTTACACCCGAGCGTCAGACAATCATGGTGCACAAAAGCTATGTGGAACCAGAGAGTGCAGCAGCAGACCTGGTGCATGATACTGAGAGGGGGTAGTATAGTATGACACTGTGGACAGAACTCCCTACCTATTACTACTGAGTTTCACTGACATGTCATATAAAACAACAGGGACCGTCTACAAGCACAAGTGTAATATGGACTCTATCCTGTGGACAGTGTCTTTTGAACAGCTTGTGACATTTTTATAATTAGGTTGTAAGGAAAGCTAACCAGCCACACTAACAGCCACATACAAAAAAAGGCCAGAAGGAATCCAGAATGAAGCTCCCACAAACAGTTACATCACACAGAAAGCCAAAAGTGAGGCTCCCACCAAGTCATGTCAGACATATAACTCAAAGCCACAGGGAGTCCAAAGTGAGGCTCCCACAAACAGTCGTGTCACACATATAACACAAAGCCACAGGCAATCCAAAGTGAGGCTCCCACCAACAGTCATGTCACACATATAACACAAAGCCACAGGGAGTCCAAAGTAATGATCCCACATCTATACTGTATGTTAGCAGCTAGATAACTGATATACACAGTGTGTGATGAAGCCAGGAACAACAGTGCATTGATGGTCCAGCAGGTTACATGTACAGATTGATGGTATTCAGAAGGTGTCAGGATCCTAGGAAAGTGGATGTATTCTTTTTGGTGCAGCAGAGGATACTGCCCTATGTCCATACTAGCATGGAATATATTTCAGCATATGACAGCATACAAACAGTGACAAGCATACACCCCCCCCAAAAAAAAAGAAACAGATACCAGGAAATACATCCTCATACCATGACTTTCTGTTTTTGGATTATTTGTTTAGATGTCATGCTGCTTGGATGGCAGATACAGAGGGGGCACTATGTGCAATATGGACCTCTGATGCATGATTGAAAGGCACAAGTTTATTTGCAATCCTTGTTTATGATTGCACAGCATGCACATTTTCAGGGATCATCTCATCATGAGACAATCTGATGAAAGCAGTTCACTGATTCTTTCTCATTAATTATCCTGTTTATTGAATATCCTCTTTAAAATCATAGTGTAGAATCACAGACAAAGGGGAGCAGTCCTACATATAGAGTTGCAGTTGGTTCTGTCTCTCCATGACTATCCAGTTTCACAGTGGAAATATGTAAGTAGTCAGTGATGCTTGGGATTCTGTGTTTACGTAAGGGTTGTTGTAGGGGGCTTGATTTTAATTGTGAGTTCATGGGTATCAATGAGTGAGAAGATTAATGAATAAAAGGGAATTTAGTGAGTGCAGCATGATGAATTGTTTTTAACAATCACATCTGCAATACCTGCCTGATGACATGGGGAATCTACTCTGGGTAACATTCCAATTGATTATGGAAATAATGTACTCTTTGGTCTGTAAGAACTGGCCATAACAAACCGACACAGCAGAAAAGTTGGATGTTATACTTTTGTTAAATCTTGCCATGTGAGAGTGAACTGACTCCCTGGTACACACCTCTCAACTGTACAGATTTTTGTAGAATGTCCGGATTTTTGCCCATATTTTTAGTCCGATTTTCATAAAAGTCTGGTTTTCTAGCAACTCAATGGCAAATCATTAAAGACAAGTCAGAAAATAACGACAGACATTTGAGTTTCAGGTTTCATACCCTTCAGAAAATTCATACTAATGCAAAATCTGTTATTCTATCAACTTTCTAAGTTTGTAAGAGTAATATGTAAAATTGACCCTAGTTTTGGGCCTTTGTTCCCTCATTTTGTATGGCTTTGTCCAGATTTCTTGCTCTAACAGGTTGAGAGGCATGATGCATACTTACATGTTGGTATAGCTGTACATACAAATGTGTGCATGGCCTTACCTTGTGTATGTGCAGATGAGTATTGGTGCCATATAAAAGCATGGCATTGGTTGTGCTGACCTACAATCGCTGAGCTGGTGTGTAACATGGCCTTACCGTGTGTATGTGCAGATGAGTATTGGTGTCATATAAAAGCATGGCATTGGTTGTGCTGACCTACAATCGCTGAGCTGGTGTGTAACATGGCCTTACCTTGTGTATGTGCAGATGAGTATTGGTGCCATATAAAAGCATGGTATTGGTTGTGCTGACCTACAATCGCTGAGCTGGTGTGTAACATGGCCTTACCTTGTGTATGTGCAGATGAGTATTGGTGCCATATAAAAGCATGGCATTGGTTGTGCTGACCTACAATCGCTGAGCTGGTGTGTAACATGGCCTTACCTTGTGTATGTGCAGATGAGTATTGGTGCCATATAAAAGCATGGTATTGGTTGTGCTGACCTACAATCGCTGAGCTGGTGTGTAACATGGCCTTACCTTGTGTATGTGCAGATGAGTATTGGTGCCATATAAAAGCATGGTATTGGTTGTGCTGACCTACAATCACTGAGCTGGTGTGTAAAACCTGTTCACACCACATACGGGTTTGTGCTCCACATATCCAGATCTGCTGAGTAATACTGCTGTGACCCTGTGACCCTTCAATATGCAATGAATCTGCATTTGAACTGCAAATCATTCCAGTCTCATGGTTCATTCTTCATCTGTATACTTCCTATATGGTCCATATATACTATATACTCATTCATGCCCTAGTATATATTGGCTGGCATGTTGTGTTGTGAATGCATCTTTGAACTGGGTACATGTTTGTGCAGTGTGCACCAAGTCTGTACATCTCACTGTCCCAGTATAACTTTAGTTTCTTTACTTTGTCCTTATAAGACAAAGTATCCATCTCCTTTGCAATTATTTTACACTGTTCTGTTTTTCCACATACCCTATCTCAGTCTTGGTCATCAGAAAAAAAATGCAGACAATTTCAATTTACATTTTATCACTTGGATCCATATAGGTAGAAGGACGGAGCCCTGACTATGATTCAGGTGATCCTGGTTTGATCAGCAGGTAGGGGGCTTGAGAACAAACATGTATGATGTGTATCTGGGTGGAGGAATATGTATGATGTACATCTGGGACATGCATCCCATCCAGGATCCTTGGAGGAGACCACAGATTGCACTGTGGAAAGTACCTGCTTACAAGGTGGGGAGGGCTTCTGTGATACATCTCCCATGGAAGGGAATGATATTCCCATGCAGTGTCCATTGCACTTTCCCCCCTTGTATTACTGGAGGATGTACAAGGGAAACATCCTAGGCCTTAAAAACAAACCCCCTTGCTGAAACTTGTGTGAGGAATCAGATGCTCAAGGAGACACAGGAAGCAAAAAACTATCAGGTTAGTATAAATACTAGTTAGGCCTTGCTTTATGCTGATTTTATACATTCATACAGACATGCCATCATCCTCTTATTTTCTTCATTCACTTGTTTATATAACAAGCTCGCTGCCTAAACTCGTTCCCTTGGCTAATAACTATGCCTTTATACTACCAAGCTCTTATTTATTTATTTATTTCACATTTGTTAACCGGGTTGGTCCAGCTGAGTTTAAATAAAAAAAAATTTTCAGCGGAGACCAAAGGAGAAAAGCTCTAATAAATTCTACATCAATAAAAAGTAAAAAGAAACCTTATACGTAAGATAAAATAGTGTACAAACTGAAATGCCGGTTTACAGAACAAATTATAGTTGCCACATAAGAAAGCGTGAGTACTAAAAATATAAACATACAGACAGTTTAGTCACAGTGCTGAAAAGCTAGCATGTTCTAATATTTACAAGAATTTGAAGTAATGCCAAGACACTTCCTAAGTGGAGGTTGTAGAATGTGAATAGACAGAGGTATACGGGAGGTTAAGTGGGGTGATTGCAGTGGCAGATATTGGAGTTAAGCAGGTGATCTTTTAGTGTCTTTTTAAAGTTGTTGGCATGAGTTATACTTCTGATATGTAATGGGAGTTTGTTCCAGCTATGAGAGACAGAGTATTTATAAAGCTTTTTGCCTATATTTTTACAGGGTTTATAGGTCAGTAATAAGAGTTGGTTGGAACTACAAAGAGGATGATTCAGAGTGTAATAGGACAAAAGTTTGGAAAGTGATGGGCAGGTAGTGGGGTTACTGAGAAGGGAGTGAGCAGTTTGGAGTTGAGTGAGAGTAAGTTGATGTGAGAATTCAAGCCAGTGATGTTTCTGTAGGACCAGGCAGTAGTGAGAGGAGTAGGGATGATTTACAGCAAATCTAGCAATTTTATTGTATGTTGATTCGAGTTTGTGAATAAGGGAAGACTGTAGGTTAGTCAGGATAGGGGAGGCATACAGTAGGGTGGGTAGTAAGAAAGTTCAAGCAAGGGCAAGTTTGGATTATGCACTAAGGTTTTTTTTTATTTTTGGTGCTTTGTTGGACATGTAGGTCAGATTTTAGTTGGTCATCAATAATAGTGCCGAGGAGTTGTTTGTGTTTCAACTTTTACAATAGTGTTGTTGTGAGAAGAGGTTGAAAAGGTAGATTTACAGTGGGAGAGTGAGTTAGGCAGAAAAAGGAGGAGCTTTGTTTTATTGGAATTGTGGATGAGCTGATTGTCATTGAGCCATTTTTCTACAGAGGAAGAGGAGTTTTGTGTAGTAATTAACTGGTCTGTCAAGTTTTCAGAGACAGATATCCATGTGAAGTCATCTGCATATCAGACAACAGAGGAGTGACCACAAGAAGTATGGAGGTTATTGGTAAAGATGTTGAATAACAGAGGGCTAAGGATGGAGCCTTGGGGTACCCCAGTTTGGATAGAGAGGAAAGGGGAGCAGGCGTTAAGCCATCTAACTGATTGTTGTCTGTTGAGAGGTAGCTGGAGAACCAGTTGAGGGCAGTGGGAGAGAAGTTGATATTGGATAGTCTGGGGAGGAGTAGAGAGTGAGAAACAGTGTCAAAGGCTTTAGATAGATAGAGTAACAGGCAAGATATAAGTTTGTTGTCACTGCCCATAGCAACAGTTTTAGAGAAAGAAATAAGGGCAGTGGAGGTGCTGTGTTTAGGGTGAAACCTGTGTTGTGTAGGAGTGAGGAGATTTTCTTGGATAAGATATGTAATTACTTGTGAGTGGATACATTTTTCAAGGATTTTAGACAGAGGAAAGGGGATAGCAAAAGGTCTGAAGTTGCAAGGTTCAGCTGAATTACTGCCCTTGTGTAGCAGTAGTGTATAGAAAGATTCCCAGAGGTCAGGAACTATGGATTCTTGAATGGATCTATTAATTAAAATAGAGACAGGAAAAGCAATAGATTCAGCAGCTATTTTAAGGAACTGAGGAGGAAGGTTGTCAGTAGAGGGAGGGCAGGGTTTAAGTTTCAGGAGTGGTCTTCTAATGTAGGAAATGGAGACAAGTTTGATTGAGAAAGTGTTGGCACTGGCAGTCTGAATGAGAGGGGTAGAGTGGTTTGTGGTACAGGCATCTGTAGTAGAAGAGGAGTTATTAGGAATGAGCTTGCCAATAGTCTCCATGAAGTATTTGTTAAGATGTGTTGCAGTCTCTGTTGGAGTGTCATTAGGGAAGGGGTTGGGGGTAGTGGGGGTACCAGGATGGAGAATGTTGTTAATAGTACTCCAGAACCTTGTAAGGCTGATATAGTGGTAAGTTTGAGCTTGGATGTATTTTTTCTTGTCTTAGCTTATAGCTATTTATGCTATTTTCATTTTAAAACAGTATATAATATATACTTTCTTCCAGCATTCACTGTGGCTGTCTATACTCACTAGCTTTATAGTTAAATTAAAAACTCTTCAAATAAGCTGTTAGCACATGCTTGGAATGTTTCTTTCTTCTTCATATGTTATTGTGCTTCCTATGTTAAAATCAGCTCTATATTTGGCCAAATGTGTCCCAATGTTGTTTCTTGTGTTTGTTGAATAATTACAAAATGTCTATATTACTAAGCAACAAGTTTTAAATGTATGAGCCTACTTGTCGATTTAAACTCACAGACTTGCAATGGGGTGATCATGTCTGATACTGAAAATCATGGCCAGTGCAATTTGCTTCTAGAGTTGCTCCTACAGTGATGTGGTGTGATGTGTACGTGTCTCTCTCTCTTTTGTCCACAATTAGTAAGAATAAGTAAAGGAATTTGGGTCAGCTACATGACGTATTGCTTTAATACCTTTTTCAATTACATTGAAGTTTCAACTATTTTTATCCAGTTGAAGTTTATATATATATATTTTTAATTATTAATTTACTTTGCTTTGTTGCCCAAGAAGGACCAGCTGGCCACATGGCCCTATTTTCCCATTTCAGTGGAGGACCACGGGGGAAAAGCTTCATGCACAGAAAATTAATGCATTCTATGCAATTACTAAAGTATTACATGTAAGGCATTTTTACAGTTGTACATAACAGCAAGAAATAGTAATACAAAAAGACTCCCAAACACACTTAATACATAATGGGAATACGAAATACAAGGTACTGGCAAATCCAGTACCAAACCCAAAATACACAACATTAATACATAATGGGAATAGCACATTGTAGGAATGTTTAAACAATGTTACAGTTTGATAACAATAATAAAAACAAGAAAAGGTCTGTGATTTACTTTATTAAAACCTTCTATTGCCTCAGCATTGCAGCTTCCAATGCAATGTTAATGTTACAGTTTGAGGAGTGAAGTTGTTTAACGGAATTAAGTATAGAACTCATTATGGTGCAGTGCAAGTAGGTAGGTAGTCTTATCCTAGAGTTTAACCATGGCATGGCCAATAGTTAAGCAGGAGCTTCTTTTAGTTTAGTTTTAAAATTTTGTGGGTTTTCAGTGAGCCTAATAGGAAATGAGATGGAGTCCCAGGCCTTGAACACACGGCTTGAGGCTTGAATACAGAACATCTCCAGCTGTGCTGCTGGACATTTGAACCATGAAGAGATGTTTATTTCTAGATCAAAGTCACCAGCTGGGGGTGTAACTTAGCAGCAGAATGCCTAGGGTAGGGCACCTTGGAGGATGATGCACTACATTGTGTGCTACTTGTAGCTTAGAGTCAGTGAGATAGTGGGGTAACTCTAGCCAGATGTGGGGTAGCTCAATCCAGTTGAGGTGCTGAAGGGCAGTGCAGTGATTAGAACAGTAAGCTTTATTGGATGTGAATTTGGATATTTTATTGTATCACTGCCCAAGTTTGCTTTTCTGTGTGGCCTGGAGGTTGTTGAAAATTGGTGATACATATAAGAGTGTCGGAACAAGATAGGGAAATACAAGAGTTGTCCTGCTACTTTTGCTGAGTACCCTGCAGTAATTGCAGTAGAAATAACTGTATTAAACCTGCAGTCTGGGGACCACTAGGTCACCAGAAGCCAAGAAGTTTCTAGATGCTGTGGATGCATTTTAGACTTTTTTTAAACAATGTTTTCATACAACACTGACCAGAACAAAAACATGTTTAAGGAAAAAATTCAGTCTTACTCGTCAACTTTGCTTTTTCCTGCATCCTTTCAATGCATCCTAACTGACCAGGACTACGCTGTAATAAGAAAATTAAGCTGGGGGTGTGAGGGCTGCTAGGCACCCAGAGGCTATGGGGTTATAGATGTTTTGAGGTGGATTTTAGAGTTTTTATGGGTCTATATTATAACAGTGAACTCTTAAAATAGTGAACGCTGTATAATCGACCCAAAAAAAACGGAAACACAAAATTCAGAACAAACAGAACAGTGATTTTTTCCCAGGGGAAAAAAAATTGCTGGTCCACAAACAAAAAAAAAAACAAGCACAAACCAAAGTGGGGGGCTTTGCCCCCCATCCCCTACTTAAATATATGAACTCCGAGATCACCACAGTGGAGGAAATGGCAAAGTCCCAAAAACGGCCCAGTGATTTTTTTCTCCTGGGAAAAAAAAACATATCTTCAGGATTTTGCCATTTCAACATTTAGCTGTCGAGTAAACAGCGTTTGCTATATTAAGCGTTCGCTTACTTAATAGGAAATCTTTTCTTTTTAATTCAATGATGGCCTGAACAAAAATCATGCATACAGAAAAGAAATTCAATCTTATTTTCATTTCAAGGAATAAATAAGTTCTATCCATGTTTTAATGCTCAAAGCTGACCAACTACCAGTTCACATAAAAATGAGAAGACAAATGCTTATGCGAATACATGCATCATATCTAGGTAAAGTATCTGCCTGCTTACCCCCACCTCAAAATAGGTAGTCACTTTCTGTACACCCTTTGGTGTTACATTGGGATTAAAATTGAAACACAAAAGTCTACAGTCATGTTTCAAGCTACTGTTGTCATATTTTTATATAGCATGCCTCCTCAACTACTACCCCGAAAGGAAAACCACCTTCTGTGTACCCTTCAGATGTTGGACTGGGACGAAACTGATTAAACAAACAGTATATAATGTTTTTACTGTCAGAGCTATAAATGGTATTCTTATTTAATCTTCTCAAAAGACAGTCACCTGTGTACGCATCAGATGTTTGATTATGAGGAAAATAAAAAAAAAGAAAATAATGCATACTCTGATGTTTCCAGCTTGTAACTTCTAGAAACAGTACAGTGGTCCTATACAAGTTATATACAGACCTCTGTGCAGCCCCGTGAAGTAAACTCACCAATACTGAGTCATTGCTCTTATCTCTTTCCAGAATTATGTACAATGTCCCTGAGTTTGACCTCTGTCCCTCATTGATATTTGTTTTAAGTTTTTGGCAATTTTTTCATTATTACGATCAGTCAGTAAAGATAAATATTACAGATTCATAATCTATCAGACTGGGACAAAAAATACAAAAAAAAAAAACTTCTTTCAGACAGCTTCAAGATTATTTTTGAATGTTGAGAGGTCTCTACTCCTGTGACCTTGCAACTTTTAAGCTAGTGTAATATTACTTGAATGCCAAGTTAACTAGAGCACTGTCCCCCTGGAGACCTTGGTGTGCCTCTGGCACATTTTCTTTCATCAGAGCACTTTATTTAGTTCTTAAATTTTAACAGCAAAGAAACATCGCTCTAAAAATAAACAGGCAAAGAGCACCCCATAAGCAAAGCACCCTAGGCAGTCGTTTTTAGTTCAATAAATCTCTTCACAGAGCCGGAGTGTGATGGGTGGGAGGCTATGGAAGAACATGTCATTCAGTTTAAATTTTGTTTTAATGTGAAGTTTGTTTTGCAGAGGTGATGCTTTATCATAGGAGGGTTTAAAGCGGTAACTGTAGGAGGTGTTGCATAGGCATGTAGATATATGTTTGAAGAAGCCAGTGCAATTTGGGAGAGCTCTGAGGAAATGTGGAGAAGGAAGGTGGACATGATTTGAGGAGGAGTATGTAAGAACATGACAACTGGCACAGAGTGTCAGGTGTAGTATGTGACAGATAAATGCCAAAGATGATTACACCTCTTCTGTCTTAGATGACAGACAGAAGAGGTGTAATGAGTAAGTACAGTGGTAAAACTGGACCGTGTGTGGACAAGAGGGGAAAAAGTTTGTTATGCTGCATGGGATGGTGGAGGAAAATAGACAGTGAATAGGGAGGGAAGGCTAGCGGGATAAGGAGGGATAGTTATGAGGTAAAATAGGGACAGAGTTGGAAGGGAAATCTGACAGGATAGGCTGTTTATAGGGAAGAAGTAATAGTGCATGGGACTGTTGATAGATCTTTGATAGATCTGATGCTACAGATGCCCTCCAGTGATGTAACAAGTCAAGAAGATGGTAGAGTAAATTTTACATGCATTAGACTACTTTGTTTATTTTTTCATGTCTGTTAGTTATGTAGTCAAGAGATTTCTGTTGGGATGCCCCAATACAATATGGATTTAGACATCACTCAAGTATTTATTTAAGGGTGAAGATGTTTGTGTACATGACTTGGCACCTTAAAATATAATACTTATATTAGATTACTAACTTGGAAATTGAGACAACCAGAATTTTGCTTACTGCTTCTGACACTAGGAAGCATTTCAAAATACATAGCCGATACTATATGGTCAACAGATCCTTCCAGAGTCATGGTTCTTGTATACAGGCACGCTCTTACTCAGGCAAAAGATCTGAAAGGAAAAGCAGGCCATTTCCTTGTTTTAATGAACATGGGCTTTATACACACGCAGCACACACACACACACACACACACACACACACACACACACACACACACACACACACACACACACACACACACACACACACACACACATATAAACACACACACACACACACACACACACACACACACACACACACACACACACACACACACACACACACACACACACACACACACACACACACACATTATAGCTAAGAAGATTGTTTCATCTCTCAGAAGCAGTGCTGTACAAACCCCCCATTACAGGCTTCCAAGACAAAAGAAAAGAAAAGAGTGATGAAAGAGACACGTTTGTGATGCATTCATAATATGGCTAGTCACTTTCAAAAGGACTTGTTTGCTCTGCGTTGCTTAAAGCGAACCTTAATCGCAATAAAGGAAATTAATTGTGGCAGTCTTAATGAAAGCTTGTCTAGTAGATGAAGGTCTCAGAAGAAAAAAACCTGTGAAATATAATGAAAAGCACAGTAACAAGTACAGAAAGAACACAGGAATGTACCCATGAATCTCTGATTAGCAGTCATTATTCTAGAACAGTTGTAAAATTTTAACCAAGTAATTATGGGGGATATCGTCCAACTAAGCAGCAGCGTCTTTACAAGAACTGATTTTCACAGATCAGTGAGTAATTCATTAATCCACTTCTTCAGGAAATAGGTCAGATTGTATTACTAAGCAAATCATGATGTAAACCGTGGTAGATGATATGTAGGTTTCATGTCCCTACATACAGCATTGGAAAGGCTGACTTTTTTTTCTTATAGGAGGGGTTCCATATAGTTTTATATATAGTACAGAGAAACGACAATAAACAAGTACTTAATATTCCTAAGGTGAACATTTTCAGATGTCTAACACCACAGAGCCTGCAGTGATTCTCCTGTTAGGTTATCGAAAGACAATGATTATTCATCCTGGGATTTTTGAGCCTAGTTACACAGCAAGCCACAAAAAAGTAGTTCATAGGTTCTTATAGATTCATTGGTTCTTACTAAACTTGCAGCCAAAGGGGACCACCAAGAAGCTCAGCTACATCACCTACTAAAGGTGGGAAACTAACAATGTCCTCCATTAAGTAGACTTTTCACATATACCCTGTGAAAGTTTGAGCTCACACATCCAGTCATCTAGAATAGTTTTAAAGGCTGCTAGAGAAGTAGTCTGCTTGACAGGTAAGGGCAGCCTGTTCACAAGGCAGTGGGTAAGTAGGGATGGGGTAGAGGCGATACTTATCCAGCTGCGGAAAACATTACGCTGCTTTGTTCATACTTATTGTAATTAGGTATATATTTTTCACACAGGTTTTACAAATTAATGCATATTCCCCAATTTCAAAAAATCTATATTATTTTATAAGCCCTGTCTACACAGCAAGTTTATACTTTGGATATACCTCATTGTAACACGAGTGATCATTAAAAACTCACTGGACTGCATCAGACTACCTTGACTATGCTTAACTGTGGTTCACAAAATGGAGCCTGCAAGGATAATTAATGAGGAAGTTTAGCTAGCTATGCTAAGCCAGACAGTAGCATATTGCAGTCCTCCTAATTCAGCCATTGCCCATACCAACCTAACACTTCAGTGACATCAGCCTGGGAGGCTGTGCCACTGAGTTGCTTGATATTTGGAAGGGAAACTGCTTTTATTTATTTAAGAAAACATACTTCCACAGAAAAATCACATTTAAGATCTATCACTGAAAGCACAACAGAGCTTTTATTCTGACTGATAATTGCCATAGCTGTGATATATTGACCTAATCTTGATACCCACATAGAAAAACATTGGTATACTTCATTGGGCCACATTTGCTCTACACAGGATTATCTTTCCAATCATTTGCAAACTTGGCCAGCCAGAATCCTTTGACAATGGCCTTGACCCCCAAGAAGTATTTGCCAAAAACAAAGCCGGATCATGTTCAAATGGGCCTCTAGGCAGGATAATGGATCGGGGCCCCTCCAGCAGTCCCCCAGCCCCCCCCCACAGCAGCACCACCTCACCCCCCCAGTAGCCAAACACTGTTCAATCCTGTAAGTGTACACACTATTTTCTTTTTTCATTCTACAATGATTACAGATATCTGGATTTAATTTAAAACTTCTATTTCAAATTTTGTAGCACAAACACTGTCAGACATTTGCTAAACAAAACAGTAGAGTTTCACAATAAAAACAGACTTAGCATTAACAGTTAACTTCCCTGGCCTTGAAACCCACATTGAAAGAAAAAATCCCTCAGGCCAATGGTGGATTAAGTTTACCTTTGGTATGTTTTCAAATCATAGGCCCCTTGCACATATTTTCAGGACAATGCACTCATGCATGTGCTCTTTGAGTTATATTCCTGATTCTATTAAATTACATTCATTTTATAATACAGCACCACTTATTAGAGTATCTTTAAATGTGTAGTTTTGAAAAGTTTTCCAGTAAGCAATGAATTAAAACGTATGAACCAATAATGACAAAACTGCCCAGTTCAGAACATTTCAACCATAAAAGACCCCTCAAACTTCTATCATTACAATCCACCAATATCAGTGAATATGCACAATCTCTGCAGAACTTAAAGTCATCTGAATAATTACACATTAAATAAATGTGTAACTAATGAAGAGGTTGCCACTAGCAAACAACTTTATATTTCAGTGTTTCATCTAGAACTGCATTGCCTGCTGCCCTTGAAGAATAAATTGCTTATGTTACATAAAAAAAAATGGTAAGCTAATATTGCAATAGGGAATAGATGGCAAACCGACAACAGGTTTATAGTTACAAGGCATCTCATCCAAAGGAGGGCACACTCAGGACTGCAGAGCTCCACCACACCCCACACACACACACA
This sequence comes from Protopterus annectens, assembly GCF_019279795.1. Classification (NCBI taxonomy): domain Eukaryota; kingdom Metazoa; phylum Chordata; order Ceratodontiformes; family Protopteridae; genus Protopterus; species Protopterus annectens. The sequence goes on from NC_056745.1 coordinate 202,896,745, forward strand.
CCACACACACACACACACACACACACACACACACACATGGTGGGAGTAGAACCCACAGACTTCTGCATAAAAAGCAAGTATGCTACTTATGTTGCTAATACTGCTTTCCAATTCTCTAGCACAAACAGTAATGACCATTTGCTAAACAAAACAGTTGCACATTTAAACCAGACTTAGAATGAGCAACAGTAAATTTCTTTTCCCTTGAAGCTCACAATTCCTTGAAAATGTACTGAAACTCAAAATTCCTTGTAAATGCTCTGAAACCCATAGTCAAGTAGTTGGTGTAGAGGATTCAGGCTCTTGTTTCCAGTAACTAGGGTACAGGGTTTGAGCTAACCTGTCACCCATAAGAAGGGCAACACACACACACACACACACACACACACACACACACACACACACACACACACACACACACACACACACACACACTTGCATTTTAGTTCTACCATACATCATAATGTTCGTCCAGAAAATCCATGGTCAGTGCTGCTTACTTTACAAAATTACGCACTCTGCTCCATTCCAGTTCACATGTGCATACATCTTACTAAAGATGCATGCACAGATGCTACTAATGACATACTCTGCTTTCATCCTTAAAGAAGAAATTAACACACACAGAGTATGTTCTTAAAGAATAAATGTAAGTTTGAGGCATCTCCCCTGGCCAGTGGGCCTTAGGCAACTGTCTTGATTGCCTATTGCTGGATCCAGCTCTGGCCAGAGAGGAGTGGGTCCAGCACATAGCCCAGAGAGACTCTGCTGGTGAGTGGCCTCTTGGAAGAGATGGTCTCACCAATCCTAACCTCTCTTGTCCTGTCCGTGAGTCAGGTGGCTATACAATGTGTTATATAGGAATTTATGCCTAATTCCATTAGTTTGTTTACAATGGACAAGTGGGATATTGTATCATATGTCTTGACTAGGTCAAGCTGGGCAGTATACACTGTTTTACCACTATCCGTTGCCTTGGTGACCATCTTGAAGTAGTCTACCAGATTTAGTAAGCATGACTTGATTCTGATGAAACCAAACTGGGTTGAGTCTGAAAGTTTCCTATGTCATTGTTAATCATTTCCATGATAATTAATTTCATGGATCTGCATATAAGACTTGAACAACTTAAAAAATATAAGATTTTAAAACAAACGACTAAGTCCAGCTGACCCAGTATAACGTTTAATAACCTCTAGCACCTCGGCACATGCCTTCAAGAAGTTGTAAAAAAGTCACTCAAAAATTCACATTCCTTTTATAGAAAAAATTAAAAACAATTAATCAATTATACAATCATTACAAAAATTAATTACCTAAAAAGCATAATTTGAACAATAAAATAATTAAATCAAACATTTCCAATAAATTCTAAATTCAGACCTCTTTGTACTAAAGCATCAGATTTTAAAATATATACAGTTTCTTTGTATAATATGCATACATATAAGACTTGTCAGAATAATATGTCTCTATTTCCGAGGATCTGCTAATGGTCCACCTTTATGCAGAAGGATAACCACTGCAGTCTCCATTTCCATGGCACAAAGCCTGTTCAGAGGCTGCAGTTGAATAGTGACTCCAGTGGTCCTGATGGGTCAGATTTCAGGCTATTTAGGAGGCATCTTGGGTTATTATTGGTGCCCATTTAGGCAGTGTTTTCTGCCTTAGAGAGTGCAAGCAGGAATTGCTTGCCATTTATAGCTAAAGATGTTATGTTTGAGGGTATTTCCTGGAGGTGGCTGAGAGTGAGTGGTAGGTAAAGTTGGGGCTGAATTTGATGGCCAGCAGATTTGCTATAACACCCAGCTCAGTGAATGTGACTCCTTTAATATCCAGCTCAGCACACTGATGTGTGCTGCCTTTGTGGTTTCTGACAGAGCTAAAGAAAGTCTGTTGGCTTTCTTAGGCCTGGTATGATATCTTGACCTTGAAATTGGCTTTCTTGGACTTAATTAGCCCTCTTATTTGTCTATTTAGTTTGATGAGACCATTTAATTTTTTTGGGTGTTGCACTTCCTAAATTTAGCTATGACTTTTTTCTTTTGTTGTATAACTTGTTTGATTTAGGATTCCACCAGGGTGGTTTGTTTTTTGAGTTTGTTTTGGGCTTATTCTAGTAAGTACAGCAGCTTCTATAGAGCCATTGGTATGGTTGTACAGAGTTTTTGTGAACAATTCCACACGGGTTGCTGTGTTATCGGATCTGGAGGGATATTTTATGCAACCCAAGAAACATATAGATTCTGGACTGTATCACTGTGGTACAGTATTAGGGGGAATACGACTTCCAGAACCTAGTTTGTCCACTTAGGCTACAAAGATTCATATAGAGATACTTTGTCATAATGAAAGTCATGTAATGTTGTGGAAGGCTATTGAGTTTTAATTTTGTCATAGATTGGTTACAGTGAGACATCAGAGAGTCAGGGGAAAAAGAGGTAAATGAGTTAAAACAAGTATCTACATTAGAATGGTTACGCAAGTAACTAAAAAAATGAAGCAACACCTCCCTATTAAGAAACACATTTTTTGGTTACGCAGTAGTACCTAGGTACTCATCGGCCTCAAAACTTGTTGAATTTGGTATTCATTGCATTTTGACTAGACCTTGGTACTTGTCATTTCCTTGGTACTTGTCGCTCTTTCTAGAACAAGTCCACTGTATACTTTCTTCTGTTTCTTGTGTTTGCTTGCTATTCTTTGTGCAAATAAGTAGAGCACTGTACAATCTTGGATCCTAAGAAGGCTGGTGATAACAGCTAACAGAAAAGAAAATGAGTTAGAACCATGAGAGAGCAGAATAAAAGACATAATAGAGAAATATGAGAGTAATATCTGGATGTCTGATCTCGCTATACAATACCGAATGCCAACCATCTCCACCATAGTGAAAAATAAAGAGGCCATAAAAGCAGTGGATGCTGCTAAAAGAGTGAAAGCTATGACCAAACAAAGATCACAGACACTAGAGGAAGTAAAAAAGTTGTTTTATTTGGGTAAATAAAAAACAGTTAGCTGGTGGTAGTATTTCACAGGCCATGATTTCTGAAACAGCAGAAGTGCTGCATGCTGATCTGTTAAAAAACAAGCCTGGAGTGAGTTCTGAGAGTAGTAAAGTGTTTAAAGTCAGTCATGGGTAGTTTGAAAACTTTAAAAAGAGAAGTGGCATACACAGTGTGGTGCATATGGAGAGGCAGCCAGTGCCAACAAAAAAGCTGCCTATGAATTTGCTCAGGAGTTTAAGAAGTATGTAGAGGCTGAGGGTTTTATTCCCCAACAAGTGTTCAATTATGATGAGACAGACTTGTTCTGGAAAAAATGCTCAGCAGGACCTACATCACTTGAGAGGAGAAGGCATTACCGGGGCATAAACCAATGAAGGACAGGCTAACTCTGTTGTTGTGCGGGAATGCAAGTGGGGATTTAAAACTTAAGCCTCTGCTAGTCTACCACAGTGCAAGCCCATGAATTTTCAAGAAAAATAATGTGATAAAAAGCAAGTTACATGTGATGTCGAGAGCTAATAGTAAAGCTTGGGTCACCGGGTATTTCTTCACAGGGTGGATGAATGAAGTGTTTGGCCCATCTGTGAAAAAAATATTTGCTGGAGAAACATTTGCCTCTGAAGGCTCTGCTTGTTTTGGACAATGCTCTTGCTCACCCTCCAGTCTTGGAGGACAACTTGTTGGAGGAGTTTACCTTCATCACTCTGAGGTTCTTGCCCCCTAACACAACTCCTCTTATCCAGCCCATGGCCAGAAAGTCATCTCTAATTAAAAAAAAAAAAAACTGTACACAAAAGCACTTTTCAAGAAGTGCTTTGAAGTGACCTCAAATACAGAGTTGACCCTGAGAGAATTCTGGAAAAACATTTTGATGTCCTCCACTGCCTAAACCTTATTGATAAGGCCTGGGGGAAGTCTCTCACTGGACCCTGAACTCTGCCTGGAAGAAACTGTGGCCAGCAGCTGTAACTCAGAAAGACTTTGATGGCTTTGAGACTGAGCTTAAGCCTACAGGTACTGTTGAGGATATTGTAACTCTGGGGCAGTTCATGGGCCTGAAGGCCAGTGATGATGATGTGGAGGAGTTAGTTGAGCATAAAGAAGAGTTCAGCAAGGAGGAGCTGCAGGAACTTCAGAGGGAGCAACAACAGATAGTGACTGAAGAACTCTCTTCGGGTGAGGAGGAGGTAAGGGAGAATGTCCCGTTATTTAATCAAGGAAATGTGTGCAAAATCAGTGGAAATGCAGAATCTTGTGGAAAAATATCACCCTGACAAAGTTCTAACAAGCTGCAATTTTAATTTGTTCACTGACCAAACAATGTCCTACTTTAGAGGCATCTTGAAACACAGGCAAAAACAAGCATCATTGGATAGGTTTCTACTAAAAATTAAACCTGCTGACTTTCAAGCAGGGTTCAGGGGTTGTAAGAGAAAGAAAACAGAAAGAGAAAGAACCCCTAAAGGGCAGCTGGCCAATGTTTTTATGGAAGGGGACTCTCCTTCCAAACAATAACATCTCTCCTCCTCACCATCTTTCTCACCACTATCCCCTTATGCCATCAAATTTATTCAAGCTTAAAATTTTAAATTTAAAGCTGTACTGTTTACTAGTGAACTTATATTGTTTATTAGTAAAATAAAACTCCACTAATGCATATGATGCCTTATAAAATGTAGATTTTCTGGGAGTCTGGAACAGATTAATTCAATTTGCATGATTCCTTTTGGGGAAAATTTGTTTGGTACTCATTGTTTTTGCCACTCAATGAGCCTTCTGGAACAAATTTATTTTCCGGTAAATTCCTCAGTTGAAAGCACCCTGAGATTGCAGAAATTGTTAAATGTTTGGCAGATTATGAAATAGTCAGCAATTTCAATTAGACATAAAATATTTACAAATTGTTATAAATTTCACATCCAATGAATTTTTTGAACAATTTTCAGCAGTTGTGGCACATGAGTAATATGCAGGGATGGAACAAAAAAAAACAATTTAGAAAGTCTTAAAGTCACTGCAGATTATGTGATAGAGAAATGCCCATCTAAAGGCTTGATATTCCTTTGAGTAAACTCTTTATCTAACATTCTTCTCACTAACACAAAGGCATTCTAGGAATCATGGGAGGAAATACCTGGACACAGTATCAGCAACATTTCATTACAAATTGTGGTCCATTCAATGGAAGTATAACTTTTAAAATTGCTGTATCATTTTTTATAACCATTTGAAAAGTGCTCACATATTTTCAAAAGTTTCATCTCTTTGCTAATGAGGTAATGAAGAAGTAGTAGATAACTGGGAACATATATTCCATTGATAACAAATTTATGTTCATAAGCAGGTAAGTAAGTAAATAAGCTGCCCCTGTAAAGTTTTGCCCATTTATAAAAAGGAGACAAAGCGGCAGCAATACAAAAAAAAAGGCAGTCCTGTTTTTGTTGCAAAGAGTCAGGTACGCATACATTGACAAAATAAAAGCCACATAATGCTGTGGAAATCTCCAGAACTTTCATTCTGTCAAATGGGCTGGCTACATTGAGAAGTCAGAAAGCATAAGGGGAAGATGAGGTAAAAGAATTATAACCAGTACCTATACTTGAGCAAAAAGACAAACAACTGAAAAAATAAGCAATAAATTATCTATTTTGGTCAAGGCTTAAGTTATCTTACAAATGATTTGGAAGCTAGCTTTTAGGCTTTCCAAACAGCTAGTACTGTTAGTTTATCACCTGATGTGGTGTCGAAAGAATGCAGGCCGCTGTTAAGAGTTGTGATTAAATTCATGCAGAAATGTATAATATACTGCTGCAAATCAAGGGGCCAGATTCAGAAAACTTTGCTACATAATGCTGTGTGAATTTACATGATGATCAGCCCCACACAGGGTGAGTGCAGTTCAGAAAACTCAACTACATGATATGGCAATGCCAATGAATACTAAGAAAGTGAGCAGCAGAATATTAATGATATGGAATCAAATAAGTTAAAGACATAACTACTCAAAAGAACAACTGAAATATAGTCTGTGAATACTTATGCAAGCTAATCACTAAGGCATTGCATTTCAAAATGTCTAGGGTGATGACATAAATGAGAGCCGACAAGGATTTTGGTAAAAAAAGCTATGAATTAACAACACAGTAATGTTTAAACTGGGCACTTGTACACAATAACAGCCTATAAAATTCTATGTTTAAATGCATCCCATTTGAATGATTGAGACATGATCATTTGTTATCTGTATACTAGTTTCTCAATGACACCTGATCAAGAACACACCTTCCCTCAAAAATGTTTTATTTTATTTTTTTGTTTTAGTGGGGCAGACTCCCTTGTATGGTCCTTTCTTTTTTTAAAAGCCATTCTCCCACTGTACTTGCCAGCTATCATCCACCTCATACAGGTCTTGATGCCATGCATTCTTGGAAGCAGGGAGCCAAATCTGCAATTATCAAGAATCTGACCAGAGATGGCTGTCATCCAGGCAGCCATGAATGAGTATATACATGTGATTTTGTTTATGAAGGAGGAATGTCATCTCTTCAGTGACCTGAGATTCAGGTTTCATCCCCGTGGACTAGGACAATGCATTTTTCAGGAATGGACACTAACTGCTCTCAGGCTAGGGAACTACATGACTCTGTCCCACACAATGGCTTGCATCATTTCAACTAAAGGCCATAGAAGCATTTATAATTCAACCTAACTCCACCACAGGTGGCTAATATGAGCACTTACATCACTGTGGAGATCTACAATACATTCCCCCTGTGTGTGTGCATAGTTTCATCCAATTATTAATGTGAGATGCTGTCACCAGTTTAGTAGCACCCAACCCATATCCCTGGTCTTCAGTTATTTCTTTGTGCATTGCAAGCCTCTGTGGTGATCAGCTGACCAGAACCACCTCTCCTTCCCTCAGGAATGGGCAAGTTTTCATAGGCCAGTCACTCCCATTCCTCTCTGCCTAACTCTTCCAGTACCCGAGTTAACATTTGAACTTATGTTATCTTTGCTCTACTGCATTGGCTCTGCCCCTCTATACCACACATCCATACATGCATGTTACTTTCTTGTATACACTAACTATATGATTGCACAATAGAGATAGAGAAAGGAAAAATTTACCAATGCTGCAGGGCCTGCAATACAAAAGGTGCCCCATGTGCAAATATAAACATGACAAAATTTGATCAGGCAGGTAAACCTAAATCAAATCACCATCAACCATTTGTAAGGCAGGTAAAACCAAATCAAACCACCATCAACCATTTCTAAGGCAGGTATGTTTAAACTGCAAGCAAGGCAAATCCACATGCTGCTACTATCCTTTTCAGCATAAAGCCACTGAGACACATTCCGTTGAGCTGTATGTATAAAAGTAAGATATGCAAGCTATTATTTCAGTTATTTGCTTTTCAGACAATTAAAGCAACCAAGTATACTGAGCAGAGATACTTGTCTGACGTTGGGCAGGATTAAAACATTGTATCTGCTGATATGAAAATTTAATGCATTTATGCAAGTCTGATTTCCCAAAATGCAGTGTGATCAAAACAGTACGTTTAATGCTACTGATAACATACAGAAGTGTATACAATGTAGTGCTGTGAGAATGCATGAGATGGAAGTCTGAACATTCACAAAGGTAGCCATTTTGGAGGTCTGAGCATTCTGAAAGTAGATACATTGTATAATTAGGTAAATGCTGCATGTCATGTACAGAACCCCAATAATAGATTGAGTATTCATTAGTTTACTGGCAATTAACATTCTGTAATCAATGAACATCTAAAAATGTATCTACAATGAGTACTTCATTGCACATGCAGAAGCATAAATTATGGAATATTCTGAATCTAGATACAGAAATATTCTTAAAGTGACATTGTTTGAAGGAATGGGATATGCTTGCAGGTAGAATATCACATTAAGTTGTCATCAGAAGCAGTTTCTTTGATTTATGCTCGAAAAAGAGTACTCACTGCACTCAGCACTAAACTTGAGCAAAAACTAAAAAATATATAGTCAACAGACCTAATAGTTAAACAGACTGAGCCTACTTTATGGATCAACAGAACAAGGTTAGAATTTGTTTTAATCTCTGTGATCTCAATAATTGAATCAATAAAGAACATTACCATATGCAGATTATAGAAGTAGTTATTACAAAGTCCAAGCAAGATACTATTCAGCACTTGATGTAAATAGGAATTTTGGAAAATCCAGTTTAAAGAAATAAATTCTTGTCTTCTTCCCTTTAGTAGACACAGATTCTTAAGGCTACCTTCTGGGGTGTCCTCAGCACCAGAGGTGTTCCAAAGTATTGTAGTACACATGACTGAGGAGCTAGGAGGCATTCTTAATGTTACTGATGACATTCTACTCTGGGAAGCTACAGGACAGGAATACGACAAACTTCTGGATCGTAGGACCTGAGCTTGAGCAATGCCAAATGTCCAGATATGTCTTACTTCACTTAAGTAAATGAGTCACTTGATAAAAAAAGGATTTATAGCCAGATTCTGACAAAGCATGCACAATGCTGAATATGCAGAAACCCACAGATAAGCTTTCACTTATGTAGTTGTTGGAAATGGTATAATAGCTGCCAAAGACCACATCTTACTTGTAAGAGATAATTGTATCCATGAGAAAACTGTTAAGAGTATGATGATGATAACTGACTGACCAATGTCAACATTTTTGAGATACTCGTTATCACTGTGCCAATTTTAAAGCAGTATGATATTACCTTACCTATACTCTCGTGAAGGAATACTAGTTAGTGATGGGCAGGGGTAGTACTTCTATAGCAAAATAGGTTAGTTGCTAATGCAACAGACACATGCTTGTTATACTTCGACTGAAAAGTAAATATGGTAATAGCATCTGGATGCCACAAGCTCTGTGTTTATGAACAGCATGTTAATATAGTCAGTGCAGAGGTATGAACTTAAATACAGTACAAGTCAGGAAAGATAATGCATGTTACAGATACATTAAAGCAGCATCACAAGGAATACAAAGAAAACTTATTTTAAAAAGCTTTGGAAGTATCTTTGATGGTAACCTATTTGCTAATAACTGTTGACAAGCTTAGGGAACTGATTATATTCTCCTGTCAGTATGGCCAGAGGTTGTGAAACAAGCACATCCATTAATTATGTCATACTTTCCATTAAGAGATGAACTATCAAGTGTACACATTATGCAAACACTGTGGCTCTATTAGCTCTTTAAGTAAATTACAAAAAATGTAATATAAAAAATATCTCTGATTGTAGCCTTTGCCCCCTGTTATTTTTGGCTTTGCTTGGAAATCTTGAGCAATGAAGTTAATATGTAAGATTCTACAATATATGGCAGATTTGTAAAAAAAGTCATTTAGATTCTAGGCCTCTCCTTAGTTCAAAACCCGGTTCAATGCAGCAGTAAATTTTAGAATGTAATAGTTCCATAATGAAATATTATAGGTACATTGGAACTACAGAGGATTATCATTGGTTGTTCAGTCATAAGTTATTATATGTTCAAGAAATAGATTTCAAAAACTTCACCTTGAGAGTGGAATGAAGCAAATTTTGAGAAATGAATCTTGACATCCATTTAGAAATATTTAACTACGCAGTTATAATCAAAGAACCCTGATTTAATTATTTGTACTATATAGAGTGAAACTGTTCCATGTATTACCAGTTACAGAGTGCGGAAAAGGTGGAGGAGTGCTAAATGTTTTACAACTTTGGAATTTGTAACATACTTGGCACTGCCTCACAGAACAGCATCCAAAAGCAAAGATCTCTGTTTTTGTATCACCTTAAAAGCTGTGATACATTTCCATTTATACCTCACATACAAAGTGCAGTACCATGAAATGGCTTCAGCTTTTAAAGATGATTTCTCTGCCTGTCATGGTTTTGCAGTGACTGTTGTCTGTGCATGTGGCTAGCGTGTAACAGTGGCGAATGGTGCTTAGCAAAACTCTACTGAATATTATTCATACATCTGAAAGATGCTTAACAAAGTTACCTTAAACTCTGAGCTTTGGCCAACTAAGACCTACATGCAATCAACTGGACGTATAAGTGAATTTAAGTAAATATTTATCTGCACTTTTTTCCAAATAATACAGCATTTAAATTGATTTATTTGTGTTGTATTGAATACTATCTAGCTGGAAGTTGTGGCTCTGTTTTTTCAGTTAATGCTTGTTAGAATTCCTGCATAGCCAGTGATAAGTGGGGGTAGTTCACTTCATTGTTATTCGGTTTCTGCCTTATATAAGTGGTACATTTTGGATTATTATCTGCTTAAACTCTGAGCTTTGGCCAGCTAAGACCTACATGCAATCAACTGGATGTATAAATGAATTTAAGTAAATCTTTATCTGCACTTTTTTCAAATAATACAGCATTTAAATTGATGTATTTGTGTTGCACTGAATACTATCTAGCTGGAAGTTGTGGCTCTGTTTTTTCAGTTAGTTCCCAACCCACCCTCCCTGCTTTTGTTTTGGTGTTAACCTTGGTGGCTTTGAAACTGCCTGCCCCTCTTGTAAATTTGCATTTGGATACTCCTCCTGGGCCCATCTCATTTGCTCACTCAAAAAAAAAAATTTGCACTTTTTTCATTTGCTTTTACTGTATTTGTGTTTCTTCCTACTTTATTTTGGTTTTGCATCATCTTAAAAGTACTCAGTTGTATTTATTACTGCTTGGTGTAACTATCATTCTAAGCCTTTTGATTTAAGCACTTGGGTTTTAGACCAATTGTTTTACATTAAGAAGGTTTGTGGTCTGCACTGTTGTGGCAGGACAGGGAGCTTACATCCTTTTAAGTTGGGAACTGCTGATTGAAGGCTCAGTGTCTGTTATTCTAAAAGTGTATTAGTTCTGGTTTAAGCACTTGGGCTTCAGGCCAGTTATTTTACATTAAGAAGGTTTGTGGTCTGCACTCTTGTGGGAGGAGAGGCTGGACTCTGCCCTTCTGAGCTGGGAATTTCTGGTTAAAGGCTTATAGTGCCTGCATATCTGAACTGTTTCTTACCGAAATTGGTGTGCCTTGTTTGCTGTAGCATAGACTAGATCCAGGCCTGCTGAATCTAGCTTTGTTTGCATAACTTGAGCACTAATCCAGGCCTTCTTTTTTGGAGAAGGTTCCCCTGCACCCCAGGGGCAGGAGTGTGCAGTTAGAACTTGTCTGATTGAAGACTACAGGAACAGGGCTCAGTTTTGAGATTTTTATTACTGGTTAATTGAGTGATTTTTTTTAAAAGCCTTTTCTGATTGCTTGTAGTCATCTAAAGCTGTTTTAAGTGTATTTTTTACTGTTTGTAGTCGTTTAAAGCTGTTTTAAGTGTATTTTTTACTGTTTTTGCCTTATCTTTTAAAAAAAATGTTTCCTTGTTTCCCACCTTTCTAAGCTAGTATAGTCCAGTTTTCAGGCTAGTGCTGAATTCAGGGTTGTGTTACAATTTTCTGAGTTGCCCATACCTTACTTGGATAGAGGGAGGTTTCTCTGTTCACCTGTGAGAGTGGGAGCTTTGAGCAGCCATCTGTCCCTGGAGGAGTAGTTCCAGTCCAGAAGTTAGTAGTTTATAGGCCATTTTGGGCTAATTTCTATCTCTTCCATTTCCCTGCTGTAAAAACTGCATTTGTATGTTTTTGCACATCCTGGCAGCGCCAGTTAGCTAGGGCTAAATTATTCCCGGCTCCACCAAGTCTCCTCTTCAGTTTTTCCCTTGAAAGTAGTTTCACTCTCAACCTAAGCACTTAAAAAGGATCCTACAGTCCAGCACTTGCTCAGACCTAATAGCAAGCACTAATATACCCCGACACTTGATTTCCCATCAGGGCAAGACTCATTATTCACTCCTCACCAACCAAGCGACTAAGCTGCTCACCCTACTATTCAGGCATGACCAAAGGGCAATTTCAGGTATACTCTCCAGTCCAGCTGGTGAACCTGGGTATCCTGAGGCAATGTTACAACTGCCTCATGTACACAGACAACCCTCTCCTCCTACCACAAAACATTAACATATGCAAGAGATCCAATTATATAGCTAAACTGGAGGCTAAGCTCTCTCCACCCAAGACTGGAACAAGCAGTCATGAGGAGAAGGTTAACACTTGCACCACACCTCCAGCCACACATAGACATACTAAACCAGCAGTGGCAAAAAAATACACATAAATACACAAAATCATGCTTGGAGGCTCTAAATAAAAACCTGCAAAAGCATCACAGACCTCCAAAGCAGACACCCAAAAACCTGCACCTCCCGTCACAAACCAGACAACACATAAAACACAAAATCAGTGTGCCGCACAATCACAGCCCTTAAGGTGAAATAACATACCTAACACACTAGTAATAGGTGACTCTATAGTCAGGCACACTGACGTCCCACTCACTAGGCTGGATAAGGAGAAGGTTACTGTTAGCTGCCTGTCGGGAGCCAGAATCCGCCACATAACACAAGCACTCAGGTCACTCCAGAACAAGTACAAATATGACTCTGTCATTGTTCATGTTGGTGTGAATGACCTGAGATGTACCTCCCTGGACTACATGAAAAGAGACATGGAAGAGCTCTCTGATCATGTAGCCCAGGAGGGTATGACCCTGACCCTGAGTAGCATCCTGCCCTCACCAAGAATGATACCGCAGTATAAAGAAAAAATGATCAATTTCAACAATTGGCTAAGCTTTTGGTGTCCTTCAAAGGGGATCCAGTGTCTGTCAGCCTGGGATGACATGCTCAACATGCCTCATTGTTTCACAAGAGACAGCTTGCACCTGTGACCCCAAGGCTATCGAATACTGACCATGGCTCTTGCTGCCCCCATAGTGCTTTTTTTAGGCAAGGCTCAAAAGTCAAACCCACCTCCATAAACAGCACAAATAAAAAAATGAGGGTTATGCTACTCAACGCCAGGAGTTTAAATGTCAAAATGCATGCGCTCGAAGCACTCCTCAGTATGGAGAACATCGACATCTGTGCAGTAACTGAAACCTGGTTCAAGGCTCCACAGAGCACCCCAGCACTACCAGGCTACAAATCATACCACACATTTCGGCCACAGAACATGGACCGAAACACAAAAGGAGGGGGTGTATCCATATTCATCAAGGATACCTACACCTCCAGGTTAGTGGTGCAGCATGATACCTCTGAGATCATCCATGTGCAACTAACATCAGGTAAATCTGCAATTTAAATTGTGGCCTGCAACAGATCACCCTCCATGACCCAGGACTACCACTCCACCTTTCTGGAGACACTGGAAAACATGAAGGTCCTACCAAACACCCTGATATTGGGCAATTTCAATTACCCTACTGTTAACTGGGAAAACTACTCAAGTACAAACTCCCAGGTCCAGCGCTTCCTGGAATTTATCAACTCAAATGCCCTGGATCAGCTGGTAAACTCCCCTACCAGAGGTGAAAATATATTGGACCTGGTCATCTCCATCATGGGCAACAGATGTTCCACACCGGAGCTCAACCCGTCACTGGTAAGATCAGACCATAAACTAATCACTCTGGATGTCCATACCACACCACCACCTCCAACCAAGGAAACCACAGTGAAAAACTTTTCTATAGCAAACTTCACCTTACTTAAGACAGAGGTGGTAAGTTTCACAGCCCCCACGCTAAAGGATAACAGTGTCCAAGATACAGGAACCTTTACAAATGCACTCCATGAGCACCTACAAGGATGCATTGATCATGCCATCCCTAGCAAACCCAAGTCTCACTACCCTAAGAGAAGGAAACCAGTCTGGTGGACCCCTGCCATAAACAGGCTGTACAATAAAAGGAGGAAACTAGTTCAGAAAAAAAGCAAATCCCAAGAAGGAAAGACATCCCTGATCAGTATCAATAAGAAACTAAGGTCCCTCATAAAATCCTCCAAGGCTAACTTCAATAGAAAAATAGCCAAGGATTCAAAAGATAACCACAAAGTCTTTTTTAGCTATGTCAAGAATCTAAGTGGCAACTCGCAGATATGCTCTGAGCTAGTGCAAAATAGAACAAAATATACTGAACCCACTGATATTGCCAACATCCTGGCAGATAGATTCAGTTCAAACTTCACACCCCTCTCACCCCCAAAAGGGCCCACAACAAAACCAGAAAAGTGTAGTGTCCTGGAAATTACAGATGCACAGGTGAAAACAGCCCTTTCAAAAGCCAAAAGCACAGCATCAATGGGGCCAGATGGTGTCCCAGGCTGCGTCTTGCACAAACTACAGAACAAACTAACCCCCCACCTAAACACACTATTCAACCTCAGCCTCTCCACAGGCTACGTGCACATAGAATGGCCCACAGCAATGGTTATTCCGCTCCACAAAGGAGGAGCCATGACTGACCTTGGTAACTACCCTGGTCTAGAAGGCTATGGAGCGCATCATCATGGAACTCATTAACAAAGACATTGGGAACCTCCAAACACTTGACCTGACCCAGTTTGGCATTGTTAAGGGCATATCATGCCTACTAAACCTGGTTGACTTCTTCGAGACAGTCACCAAGGCCATAGATGAGGGGAGGCAGTTCACACAGCCTACCTTGACCTCACCAAGGCTTTTGACACCATTCCCCACTCGGGAATTATAGAAAAACTCACCAGCCTGAACATAAACCCCTACGTCACGAGATGGGTTGCCAACTGGCTTACAGACAGAACTCACACAGTAAGAATAGCAGGTTCCAGGTCCGACTATAAACCAGTCACAAGTGGTGTCCCACAAGGCTCGGTCCTGGGATCTCTACTGCTCGGCATATATTTCTCAGAAGTACAGGCAAACACAGGAGGACTATGGCTAACCAAGTTCATCAATGACTGCAAACAGGGAGCCATAATTGACTCTCTGGCTGACACTGGCATTTTCTAAAAGGGCCTTACTGAGACGGACACCTGGTGTCAAAGTCATGGTCTCAAGCTAAATGCCAAAAAATGCATAGCCATTCCATTCGAGAAAAACAAAACACCCATGAATTACCACATAGGTGGCAGCCCCCTTAATACAGAAGAGGTAATAAGAGATCTGGGGACCCAGGTAGATAGTAATCTCTCCTTTGACAATTATATTGCCAAAGTAGTTAGGAAATCCTTCTATTAGCCCATCTAATTACTAAAGGGTTCACATCTAGAAATAAAGAGGTTATACTGCCCCTCTACTCGTCACTCATCAGATCCATCATAGAGTACAATGCCGCATTTGGGATGTACGTCACAAGACACTTCCAACAGCTGGAAAGACCACAAAAGTACCTCACCAAGAGGATTACTGGCCTCAAACATATGTCCTATGCAGCCTGACTGGAAAAACTCCAGCTGTACTCAGTCGCATATTGCTTACTCAGAGGTGATCTCTGCCTGACTTAGCAAACCATGTCCAGCTCAGAATTGATGGACATGCTCCACCTAAAGGAATCCAAGTCACTGCGCACCACTCGCACTAGTGAGCTAAACCTCACCACAACAATAAATAGAACATGTTGGAGGGATAGATTCCTGTCACAGAGACTCGTCATGCTTTGGAACAAAATTCCTAACTACATTAGGCAGAGCCCCTCACTAACACTCTTCAAGAGAAACCTTGACGAGTGGATGGGTAACAGAAAATACACCCCAGGAATCACTTCACTGGCTCTTCTTGACAGAGGCTCAGTTAATTAATCAATGGGGTGGCAAAAGCTGACACACTCTGGCTAGGCTTATAAATGCCCTCGGGCAGATAGCCTAGTACCACCCTATGAACCTAAGATTTAGAAGCAAGCTTTTGTACTTTCTGCTTTCACCTTAACCAACAGGGTCTTCAACTCTTCTTTACTTTCAGCCATCAGAGTGATATCATCCACATACCAATGTTTAATATTTTCATGGCAGTTTTGCTTTTCGGGTCTGATTCATCTAAACCCATATTTCACATGATATACTCAGCATATACACTGAATAAATAGGGTGACAAAATACACTGTTGTTGTACCCCATTTCCAGTCCTAAACCAGTACTTTGTTCCATATTTAATTCTAATTCTGATTCTTGTTCTCCATACGGTTTCTTCACGAGGCAAATAATATGAGTGAGTAACTCCATTTCTGTAAGATTTTGTCCCACTTTGTTGTCATCAAAACAGTCTAAGGCTAAAGAGTAGTCAATAAAGCATAAGAGAGAATTTTTTCTGGAATTTCCTTGCTTTCTCCATTATCCAGCGGATGTTGACAATTTGATCTCTTGTGCCTCTGCCACTTATAAAAGCAGCTTGCACATCTCACAATTCTTAGTCCATATATTGCTAGAATCTAGCTTGCAGGATCTTCAGCATTATCTTACTGGCATGGGAAACAAGTACAATTGTTTGAAAATTTGAACTGTTTTTAGCATTGCTGACCTTTTCCAATCCACTGGCCGCTATCCTGTTTTCCAAAACTTGGCAAATTCCTTACAGCACTGTAATATCATAATTTTGCAGGATTTTAAACAATTCAGCTAGAATTTCATCACTTCCTGCACTTGTATTAGCAAAGTTTTTCTTCAACCATTTAAGTCTACTATCCACTATGCCTGTCTCTAAATCAGAGAACTCAACATTATATACATCGGTTAAGTTAGGGTCCTTCTTGTATAGATTTAAGTCATATTCCTACCACCTTTTCTTAATATCTTCTGCTTCTGGTAGGTCTGTTCTTTCTTTGCATTTTATCATGCCCATGTTTACCTGGAAGCTTCCTTTAATATCACCAGTCTTCTTGAAAAGATCTCTTGTATTTCCCGTTCTAGCATTTTCTTCCAGGTCTTTGCATTGCTTATTTAAATATGACTCCGTGTCTCTTGCAGCTATTCTCTGAAACTCTGCATTCTGTTTGACATATTTTTCCCTATCTCCATTTCCTTTTGCTCTCCTTCCCTTCTCAGCCAATTATAAACCTACTCAGGCAGACATTTTGTTTTCTTAATCTTCTTTCTATTTGGAATATTGCGTTGTTTCCACCTCCAGGACAATATTTCAAACGTCTATCCATATTACCAGTAGTACCATGTTAGTTAAAAAAGGGTCTACTACAGGTGCTTGTGTGCCAGTAACTCGTGACACACTTGCTAACTGCCATTTGCTAAAAAAAGCAGGTGTTTGAACTGTAACTAGCTGATTTCTCATTTCTATGTAGCCATCTCAACACCCAATGCTATAAAGCTGTAATAGCCTTATCAGAACCTAAACCCTACCCCTGAAACTCCCAACCAGTTCCCAACTCAAGATCTTGTACCCTTACCCTAAAACTGCACTTCCCCTCCCCTCTCTAATCCTACAGTCCCTGATTGCTGCCTAAACCCAAAACTCCAACCCTCCAAAACCTAAATTCTCTGATTGATCCCTAACCCTAAAACTCCCCTTCTTATTTCTGCAACTCTCTTCCTGCTTCCTAACTCTAAAACTCCCTAATCATAACCCCCCATTCCCTAATCCTAAAACTCCCTTCCTGACTCCTAATGTAAAACTCCCTTCCTCCTCCTTATCTCTAAATCCCCCTCCATCCCTCCTCATGGCTACTTGTCTGAACTTGTATTTCAGTTCCTACCAATCAATGCTGTAATTTGCACTCTTACCCAAAAATTCCTCCCTTCACTTACCTCTACCTTGAACTTGTATAATGTGTTTGAGTAAGGTATGGCAGCTGCTTGCTCAAACTCATATTCGTGTTTTAGTGTGAGTAGCAACCTGTATGAGCTACAAGATACTTGAGTCCCTGACAGCTTGGCATCTGTGGTATATGTATATTATTAAAAGCTATGTTGTAGATTTATGAATCAGTGTGATACAATGCTTGGGTTATGAGGGAATTTTGCAAACCTTTTTGTCCAGTTAATGTTATCAGTATTAAAAAGAAGTCTGTTTTAAAAATATGCTTCTTGGCTTCTGCCATCCCCGGCAAAAGTAATATGGGAGCAAATGGATGGCAATTCAAAGTTTTTGCCAGGGGGCTTTAGCAAGCTTTCTTATTCAGCGCCCTGTCACAGTACTATATATAATATTGGTCAGTACTCCTTACCTTCTTCTCAGTTTCAGCATTTCTCCTGACCATGCCACACTTCAGACTTAGCTTAGTGGTCTCCTCTTTCCTGGAGAGACAGTCAGCTGGCCCAACAGGACTAGGAGACAGAGAGGAGAAAGAGTGTACAGTATTGCAAATAGTGTTCACAGGGAACTTCTGCTGAATGTTGCAGTATCATTCCCTTGCGTGATGAATTTCTCTGGTTGATGGTGGTGGCAGGGGTCTTTCAAGGGCATAGCAAGCAAACTTTCACTGGGGAACTTCTATGTTGCCCTGCTCACTCATGTCAAGCTGCATGATTCCATGTGTGCTTCATATGCCTCCTCACGTCACCCTCAATGCTCAGAGAGAGAGAGAGAGAGAGAGAAGAGTAAACAAATGCCTCTTCATGCCTGTCCTACCCCTGTTGACTTATTCAGCATAACAGCCATTAATTAAAAGCAGGTCAACTGGTGGGCAGTCTGGGTTTCATCCTTCTATAATGCTGAGCCATCTGGATGGCAGTCCATATTTGCAGAAGGAGTGGTGATCTCCTGCTGGGGCCACCTACGCATACCTTACTATATGCCATCAATATCTGACATGCAGCTTGTCCCACTGCAATGTAGACCCCCCACACTTATGAATCTGATTTAGCTGTTGTGCAGTCGCATTTAACTCTGGAGGTAAGGAAAGAGCTGTTGGGTGTGTATGTGTGTCGGGAGGGACCTGAAATCAGCAGTGGTTGCTTCAGTAAAACAAAAAAAGGTTTACAGGGTGGCAGAAAACTCTATATCTAACTCTGGTAGCAATAGGATTTGGGCTGGACTGAAGGATTCTTAATAGGTTTGGAAAAAGAGTGTTTGTTTGACAAATAGTATGATACTCCAATTTAGTTTCACTATCTTGCAGTTTAGCTGCATTTCTGATTATTTCTAAGTTAATTAAATCTGCTTTCAGTTTCATAAGGGAAATTGATACATATGATTTGAAAGGGTGAAGGAAAGCTTCTCATTCTGGCTTTATAATTCAGTTAATTTTAATTTTAACTCTGTATCATACCTCTCAAATGTCCAGAATTTCACAGAATGTCGAGATTTCTGCCTCATATTTTGTTGAGGAATACAGTCACTAAATAATGATAGACATTTGAGTTTCAGACTTTGTATTCTTCAGAAAATGCATGTTACTGCAAAACCTGTTATTCTATCAACCCAAAGCAACACGTATAATATGTTCCTGGTTTTGGCCCTTTGGACCATCATTACTTTTGATTTTGCCAGAATTCATGAGAAAAAATGTTGGGAGGTATGACCCAGGTAGATGGGACATTTCTACTTGACATGGGCAATTTCTTCTAATATGTTCGCCCAAGATGTTTATCCTTTGGGTATTACTTTGGTTTGTAATTTTCTCTAAATATCAGAGTCTTTGCATTAAGTTAAAGTGTGTAATTTCTGAGCCTGTTTTATAGATAATGCACTGAAAGCACTTAAAGTTTGCTTCCTATCATTTCCCCATAGTCTAATGTTGTCATCTAGGGAAACATTTAAGCCTTACTGCAGCTTAAAGTACATTTATCAAAAATGTGTCCACTTAGAACAGGTTGGCTCAAATTAATATAAGACTGCATCTCAGAGGAACCATTATTTCTGTTTACATTATTAGTCTGTCTAGACTTTCATTACAATTATTCTTATTCGTAAAATGTTCCATTGCTTGTACGTCTCTCTAGACTGAATTTAGAAATATGAACAAGGCAGCATTTGTTCCACTTTCTAAATTTAGTATTCTGTTATCCTGGCTAGAATAATGTAGTATAAGCTATATTGCCCAGCATACCTCTCAGCTGTCCAGATTTTTGCCTCATATTTCTGATCTATTACTTATAAAACTTACAGACTTCTGGCAAATCACCGAAGACTGAAGTCACTTAATAATGACATACATTTGAATTTGAGACTTCATAACCTTTGGAAAATGCACGCTACCACAACTTTGTAAGTTTATAAGAGCAATAATTAAAATCTGTCCTTATTTTTTGGCCCGTTGACCCCCCCCCCCATTATTTTAGGGTTTGTACGAATTTATTGCACAAACAGGTTGAGAGCTATGTTACTCAGGTGTACCTTGTCTGTTAAACCATATAATCATCTGCTCCCATATAATAAGTATGACTTTTATAAATGAAAAATTTTACATGCCTGCTGGGGCTAGCTACATCAAGTAATTCAGATAAGAAATTTAGGAATCTCTGGAATAGTTGCTGCTATGGTTATTATTTCTGTTTCATTTCTGTGAGCCCTAAGAGTGCAAAAGTAGTATCTGATGCATGTCGCACATTTTGTTTAAGATCTTCTTAGTCAACAATGGGGCAGTTAACTAAATGCAATATGAATGAGGGGAAAAGTGTCTGATGTGGGTGGTGGGTGTCAAAACACTACTATACTGTGAAGCAAGAATAGATCCCTTTTAATGTCCTGTCTTGTATAATCAACTCTGAGATCACCCTGCCCATGTAAAAGGCCTAGTATATTAATCCAACAAATTTAGAGAAAAGGTATTGTTGAATTGATTTCAGTGAATGATGCTTTGTTCAAAAAGATCTAAACAGACTCAATATTATAATTACTATCACTCTGTAGGTGACTTATTACATAAAGGGGAACCAAACAAAAACTGTAGAAATGGAATCTTTACTAATGCTGACTAAAAAGGAATGCTTCTCCCGCCCAGGGTTGTGTAGCAGTTAAAACAGATTTTTTTAACTCTTAAAGTAGCAGTTTACTTTTTCTTATAAAAAGAAGTTAATGTAAAATATATTCTCGACTTCAATAATGTCCATGCAGAAACTCCGCTGTTACACAATACTTAGGGTGGGGAGAGACGAAGGCAGTACAGAACCTTGTGTAACAAAGACCAACTGTGGACCAAAGGTTTTGTGAAGTATTAGGCTCGGAGAGGTTTTGTTGTAATGAGTGACATGGAATTTTTTGTTTTGATGAGTATTCCACCGTGACGGCATGTACACTGTAGAGCAAGGAAGGAGTCAATAACACAAATAACGTGCTTGCATAATATGCGTGGCTGGGATAATAAGAGTGTGGACGAAAAGTTTTGTTAGGTATTAGGGTCGGAGAGATTTTATTTTAATGAGTGTTATGTGGGTTTTTGTTTTTATGAGTATTCCACCGTGAGGATAAAATAACGTGCTGGTGAGAATGTGTGGTTGTGATAATATGTAAGTACCATTTAGGAATTAGTGATGGATTTCTGTTTATGCAACCACAACATGTCAGCAGTGATGACTTTGCTAATGCCTATAACATCAGAATGAAAGATATGAGCCCCACAATGCTGAGAGATATATGTGTCATCTACTATGTTGCATTCACTTAAAAATATCATAAGATCATTTTTGTAAGGAGGGCAGTGTCACCAAGGCCTATTTTCAGGTGGAGCAAAACCCTTGTAACTGGAATGTTTGAATCAGGGTATTCTACTTATCTAGAAGATCATGTGACCTTGGAGTGAGAAAAATAAAGTTGTGGGAATGGGTGGTTGGCACAGCCTTCTATGTCAGGAGATTAGTACAGTGACACATGGTTATAGCTTATCAAATGTACCATGCTGTTACTGTTCCAGGAGTCCCATGCTTTGCAGCCCATTTCTCTGCAATATATCTGGATTAATTAAAGGAGATTAAGCAGTGTTTTCCTATCACTGCTTGAAGTAATTTACTGATATCCCATTAAAATTATTGATACTTATGGTTATTAACATCTAGTGAATGTGAATGCTGCAACACGTTTCAGTCCCCTGAATTTTTTGTATGTAAATGGCTTGGTGCCAGACTTGAAATATTGTACTATACCATCATGGTGTACAAGTGAATTTACTGTCAGAGCCAGCAAAGCATTATTAGATGACCGGGAATGTCAAGATATTTTTTAATCTAACAACTGGTAAATAATAACACAAAATTATCACTAAAGAACTCTGAGATCACAGTAGTAAAATTCAAACATGGGTACATACTTCACAAATACATATCTCTATCTATCTATCTATCTATCTATCTATCTATCTATCTATCTATCTATCTATCTATCTATCTATCTAACTATCTGTCTGTCTAAAATAGATATTCTACTCTCTTGAGATTCACTGAAGATTGACCCACTTTAGAAACTAATGTATATATTGTACATTACACTCTGCTTGATTGGATGTTGCACTGTTCTTATTCACTAAAATGTATATACAAATATTTTCTATGTAATCAGTCTAAAGTACTCTGTTGCTTATAAGTTCATAGGTTGGTACTAGGCTATCTGCCTGAAGGCATTTATAAGCCTAGCCAGAATGTGTTGGCTTTCGCCGCCCCATTAGATTAGTTCCCTGTGCCTCTGCCCAGCAGAGCCACTGAAGTGATCCCCGAGGTAAACTTTCTGTTTCTCATCCACTCGTCAAGGTTTCTTTTGAAGAGTGTTAGCGAGGAGCTCTCCCTAATGTAGATTGGGATCTTGTACCAAAGCATGGGAAGTCTCTGGGATAGGAATCTATCCCTCCAGCATGTCCTATTTATTGTTGTGGTAAGGTTTAGATCCCTAGAGCATGTGGCTCAAGGGGATAAGGTTTTCTTTAGATGGAGCATGTCCATCAATTCTGGGTTGGACATGGCCTTGTATGTCAGGCAGAGATCACCTCTGAGTAGGCGGTATGCAACTGAGTACAACTGGAATTTCTTCAGTGGAGCTGCAAAGGCATCTGTTTGAGGCCAGTGATCCTCTTGGTGAGGTACTTCTGTGGTCTTTCCAGCTGTTGCAGATGTCTTGTAAGGTACATCCCAAATGGGGCGTTGTACTCTATGATGGGTCTGATGAGTGATGAGTAGAGAGGCACAATGGCCTCTTTTGATCTGGATGTGAACCCTTTTGTGATTAGGTGGGCCATGTAGAAGGATTTTCTAACCACTTTGTCAATGTGATTATCAAAGGTGAGATTACTATCTACTTGAGTCCCCAGATCCCTTATTACGTATTCCGTATTTAGGGGACTACGACCTAGGTGGTAGTTTGTGGGTACTTTGTTTTTTCCAAAGGGGATGACCATGCACTTTTTGGCATTTAGCTTGAGGCCATGATTTTGACACCAGTTATCTGTCTCATTGAGACCCTTTTGGGGGATGTCTGTGTCAGCCGGAGAATCAATTATAGCCCCTAGTTTGCAGTTGTCTGCGAACTTGGTCAGCCATAGTCCTCCTGTCCTTGCCTGTACCTCTGAGAAGTGTATGCTGAACAGGAGGGGTTCTGGGACTGAGCCCTGGGGAAAGCCACTTGTAACCGGTTTAGAGTCGGAACTAGCTCCCGCAACTCTCACCATGTGGGTTCTGTCCGTGAGCCAGTTGGCAACCCATCTTGTGACACAGGGGTTTATGTTCAGGCTGGTGAGCTTGTCTATAATACCAGAATGAGAAATGGTGTTGAAGGCCTTAGCGAGGTCTAGGTAGGCTGTGTGTACCACCTTTCCCTCATCTATAGCCTTGGTAACTGTCTCAAAGAAGTCTACCAGGTTTAGGAGGCATGATCTGCCCTTAACAAAGCCAAACTTGGTAGGGTCCAGTGTTTGGAGGTTCCCAATGTCCCTGTTAATAAGTTCCATGATGATGCACTCCATAGCCTTGCAGACCAAGCTAGTCTGGCTTATAGGGTGATAGTTCCTGGGGTCTGTTGTGGCTCCACCTTTGTGGAGTGGAATAACCATTGCTGTGTGCCACTCTATGGGTATGTAGCCTGTGGAGAGGCTGAGTTTGAACAGTGTGTTTAGGTGAGGGGTTAGTTCATCTTTGAGCTCATGTAGGATGCAGCCTGGGACACTGTCCGGTCCCACTGATGCTGTGTTTTTGGCTTTGGAGAGGGCTGCTTTAACCTGAGTGTCTGTGATTTCAGGGACTCTACATTCTTCTGGTATGGTTATGGGCCCTTTTGGGGGTGAGAGGGGGGTGAAGTTTGCGCTGAACCTGTCTGCCAGAATGTTGGCGATATCGGTCGGTTCAGTGTATTTTGTGCCATTCTGCACTAATTCCGATCAGATCTGAGCATTGCCACTTAGATTCTTGACATAGCTAAAGAATGCCTTGTGGTTATCTTTGGAGTCCTTGGCAATTTTTCTTTCAAAGCTCGCCTTGGATGATTTTATGAGGGATCATAGTTTCTTGCTGATACTGATCAGGGATGTCTTCCCTTCTTGGCATTTTACTCTTTTCTGTACTAATTTCCTCCTTCTATTGTATAGCTTGTTTATGGCAGGAGTCCACCAGACTGGTTTCCTTTTCTTGGAGGAGTGAGTCTTGGTTTTGCTTGGGATGGCACGATCCATGCATTCTTGTAGCTGCCCGTAGAATGCATTAGTAAACGATTTTGCAGCTTGCACAGTGTTATCCTTCAGCATGGGGGCTTTGAAACTTTCCACCTCGGTCTTAAGTAATGTGAAGTTTGCTTTTGAAAAGTTTTTCATGGTGGTTTTCTTGTCCGGGGGTGGGGGCGAAATATGGATATCCAAAGTGATTTGTTTATGGTCAGATCTAACCAGCGAGTGGTTGACCTCTGGTGTGGAACACCGGTCTCCCATGTTGGTGATGACCAGGTCCAATATGTTGTCACCTCTGATGGGAGTGTTGACCAGTTGAACCGGGGTGTTTTGAGTTTATAAATTCTAGGAAAATTATATTTCTGTATGTTTTGTTTGTGAAATGTATTTCACCTCGGCTGAGTCTGAAGTAGGTCAGTACTGATCAGTGCACTACTCTAGTAAACACATACAAATAAATAAATAAATAGATAGAGAGTGATTAGAGAAGTACACATCCATATTTGAATTATTTACACACACACACACTCTCACAAACATACACACACACACACACACACACACACACACACACACACACACGCACGCACGCACACACACACACACACACACACACACACACACACACACACACACACACACACACACACACACACACACTCACATCACACACACACTCACATCACACACACACTTGTCTGTGTCTGTGCATAGTACATGGAACATGACTAAACAGAATAAAAAAAGGTTTTATTAATGTTTTTACAGAGGGCCTGCATCCCATAAGAATCTTGTTTTTCTCTGTTTTTACAGAGGGCCTGCATCCCATAAGAATCTTGTTTTTCTCTGTTTTTACAGAGGGCCTGCATCCCATAAGAATCTTGTTTTTCTCTGTTTTTACAATAGGGACTGCATCCCATAAGAATCTTGTTTTTCTCTGTTTTTACAGAGGGCCTGCATCCCATAAGAATCTTGTTTTTCCTCTGTTTTTACAGAGGGCCTGCATCCCATAAGAATCTTGTTTTTCCTCTGTTTTTACAGAGGGCCTGCATCCCATAAGAATCTTGTTTTTCCTCTGTTTTTACAGAGGGCCTGCATCCCACAAGAATCTTGTTTTTCTCTGTTTTTACAGAGGGCCTGCATCCCATAAGAATCTTGTTTTTCCTCTGTTTTTACAGAATAAGAATCTTGTTTTCTCTGTTTTACAGAGGGCCTGCATCCCATAAGAATCTTGTTTTTCCTCTGTTTTTACAGAGGGCCTGCATCCCATAAGAATCTTGTTTTTCTCTGTTTTTACAGAGGGCCTGCATCCCATAAGAATCTTGTTTTTCTCTGTTTTTACAGAGGGCCTGCATCCCATAAGAATCTTGTTTTTCTCTGTTTTTACAATAGGGACTGCATCCCATAAGAATCTTGTTTTTCTCTGTTTTTACAGAGGGCCTGCATCCCATAAGAATCTTGTTTTTCCTCTGTTTTTACAGAGGGCCTGCATCCCATAAGAATCTTGTTTTTCCTCTGTTTTTACAGAGGGCCTGCATCCCATAAGAATCTTGTTTTTCCTCTGTTTTTACAGAGGGCCTGCATCCCACAAGAATCTTGTTTTTCTCTGTTTTTACAGAGGGCCTGCATCCCATAAGAATCTTGTTTTTCCTCTGTTTTTACAGAGGGCACGTATCCCATAAGAATCTTGTTTTTCCTCTGTTTTTACAGAGGGTCTGCATCCCATAAGAATCTTGTTTTTCTCTGTTTTTACAGAGGGCCTGCATCCCATAAGAATCTTGTTTTTCTCTGTTTTTACAGAAGTCCTGCATCCCATAAGAATCTTGTTTTTCCTCTGTTTTTACAGAGGGCCTGCATCCCATAAGAATCTTGTTTTTTCTCTGTTTTTACAGAGGGCCTGCATCCCATAAGAATCTTGTTTTTCTCTGTTTTTACAGAGGGCCTGCATCCCATAAGAATCTTGTTTTTCTCTTTACCCCCCCTCCATCTTCTACTCACAGTTATATCTCTCACTCCACTTTGGCGCAGCCGTCATCTCCCTTCACTTCTTCCAGCTATAATTATTTTCATTTTTCTGACTTGCTATCCCTGTCCTCTACCTTACTACCTTTTCCTGTTATACTACTGAAAATCGTAGTCGCGTGCTATGCTACCAAAGCACATATCCTGTAATTACTCATGTAATTTGTAAATATCTCTTTCTCTGTTAACTTTATGCACACAGTTTCTCTTTCTCATGCATACAAATATTCCTTTCTTTACTAACAAATCTTCTCTCTCTTGCTCTCGCTCTCATCTCTGGTACTCTTTGTCAACTTAATATTACTTATCTCATCTAATTCCCATATTTCACTACTGATCTCACCTTTGCTTCTAGCTCTCGGTCTCCTCTCTTCGCGTCTTCTAATTTAAATAAGTTAAACTCAGTTCTGTTTCTAGACAATCTTACTATTCCTTTGGTTAATTTGTAATAAATTGTATTGTATTATACTTGAAAAAGTGACAACCTTTACAACTCAGTTTTATTAAATTGTGCTTGTAAAATAACAATCCATATGAAATGTTTATATTTGCCATATTATACTGTTTGTTGTGTAATATGCTGGACGTTTAATCCCAGGCATCTTGTGAGAATGGGTTACTGTCTAGTTAGACTTTCCTTGTACACAAATTTCAGTAAATAATAAATAATAAATCATTCTTGAAAAGATGTCTCATCACAGTTCTTAAAACTATTTTCCTTCTCTTGATGCAATTAACATTATTTCCAAACAATATGTTCTAGGACTATATATAGTTTTCTACAAAGGAAACATTTCACTTAATTACAGTTATAACCGAAATGTCATTAAAACTGTATAACATTCTTTTACGTCTTTTATGACTATTATTGAAAACCTATATCTGTTCAGTTCTAGGTAAAGCAGCCTCAGTAAATGTTATGCTGTTTTTTTCCCACGGTTTCACATCTTCTCCCCAGTTGACTCTTATATCTCAGACTTGCTCATTATAAGCACTAGGTCTGATAACATAGTACAGTGTCCGTGTAAGTGCATCATTATCTAATTAATGCCGACGTTTTTGTTTATTAATGTCGGTCACAATTTTAGTCAAGAGCCATGGAATGGATACTGCTTGAAAATATGCCACAGTCTTATTTTCCTTAGGTTGATACCATATTTTTCAAAAAAATGCTAAAGTAAGCTTTAGGACTTAAACCTTACTTCAAAGTCTGTCTCACCATTGACAATAATACATGTTGGGCACAAAAAAAGACACGACTTCATTAATAACAATGGGCACTTGATGAGTCCAATCAGTACATCATTTTCAATCACCATGTTTTCTCTGAGGCAGTAAACACATTCTTCTCACTTAATTTTCCATCCAACAGATCCCAGTTAATGAAACAATACATTTCATTATATCAGCCTAAAAAGCCAGTGTTGTAGACTTTGGTTCAATTTCAAATCCATTTATCCAGATCCCCTTTCATCTGTTAGTATATTCTGTCTTCTTTAGTAAGTACACCTTCCTGAGAGGTCTCCTGGATACTGCTTCAGTGTCCCTCTTTCACCATGCCATCTGTATCTGCCTTGTCCATGTATATCAGTAAATCTTGCATCAGCAAATCTGGGGCACGTTTAGGTTCCCCTTCCTGCAGCACATGTTCCTAGTCCATGAACAAGAATCCCTCATACTCTCCAAATGAAAAAAAAAACAGCATTTCAACAAAATGGATTTACCAGTTCAACCATTAGTTGCAGTATATATGCAGTTCACATCATATAAACATTTTATATTCATTATTTGCACACACATAAAAGAAAGACATATCACATTTCCTTTATATTCACTTCCCTTGTTCCATAACAACAATCACAATTACACCAACACAGTTTTGTTGTCCCATTTTTTGCTCAACAGAACTTCCCTGTAATTTCCATATTAGTTAGTTTCAAACACATTTCTGTTATGCTACTGGTATATCTGCAGGTAGTTGAGATGATTTGTCAAGGATCAAGTCACAAGACACCCAGAAACAGAATGCTGATGAACATTTTACATAGGAAATAACTGCTAGAACAATTTCTAGGTGTCCGAAAGCAGTGATTCCATTTTTTGGGGGGACCATAAAGTTGCTATATATAAAGTTCATGGGTGTGAGGTACTTGCTTTCACATGGGGATAGAGGATGACCTGCCATCCTGTAAAAAATAGGTACAGTTTCTGTTTTCCAACAAGAGGCTCCTATACATGCTATAGTAACCCTCTGTGTACCCCTCTGAAGAAAGAATTACCACAATGTTCCCCAGACCAACACAAATTATAATGACCTTTTAGGTTTAACCAGAATGTTAAAGAAATAATGACAACATCACCAGAACAACCCCCCCCCCCACACACACACACATACAACAAACCGTGTACAGCCATGATCAGGGGTGGTTTTAGAATAGGTGGAGTTCAGGGCAGAAGTAATTACTAACCCCATGTCAAAATCCATTTATACAGCCTTGGTATGTGGGGGCCACCAGCCCCCAGAAGTTCTGAAGGTCTAGGTATTCTGTGATGCATTTATCCCTTAGTTTTTGAGAGATGACTGCTAAACTGACCATTAACAACAACGTTATTTACTTTCTTTCAGACATCCCCTCACCAAATATTTATAGTCACTTCTATGTACAATTCAGATTTCTGATTATGATAAAAGAGAATAACTGTGTATTGTATTTCTCATTTGTTACTATCAAACAGCTGCCACATATTAACATATTGCATATTGTTTCTTATATAAAGGTAAAATAATACACAAACAGCAGTAGGCGGCTAGTCATTTTCTTCCACAGAAGGAAGACACATTTATTATACCTACTCTGTCTGTGCATACTAGATGTGCGTCCACTTAAGTGGTCTATTTTATTTCTCACAAACGCATACTAGTCCTTCAAAGCCAGACAGTTGCTGTCTAAACTGAGCAAATGAAAAAAGGTTGAGTTACTTTCATCCAGTGAACTCCTCCCCCCACCCAGCAGTTATAACCATGATGTCTAATGGCTATGAAATACTATTTCACCTCCATACACACAAATACATGCATACACATTTAAAAAACAGTAGTGTTAGGTTGGCAATATTGTAACACACAAGAACAGAAGATAAACTGTGCAAGAAAAATTGAATTTAACTACTCTGACTGCAATATTTTATTTCTATAAGTACACCATTCAGTAATTATTTGTGTGTGTGTGTGTGTGTGTGTGTGTGTGTGTGTGTGTGTGTGTGTGTGTGTGTGTGTGTGTGTGTGTGTGTTTGTTCCCAGAGGTAGTTGTCTCTAAATGCACTATATACCTGAATAAGGAGACCATGGCACATTTTTCTTGCTGGTTTCTGATTAGAAAGTCATAGACATAGATTCACCTGTTATGGTACAAGCTTTCAATCTTTGTGTTTATTTTTGAGGTGGTAGATGCCTGCAGTTCCACCCAAGTAGTGTAAGGGAGGAACAAAAATGCTCCCAGGTAATGTAGAAACTTCTGTTTCCTGATGGCTCCATTGCAATAAAGGATTGAAAGTAGCTAAAGGTGTTCATACCCATATCTGCAAACTCAAACCATCTAATGATACCCAAGGTATATACATGAGCACAGTGGTACAAACTGAAATCTGAAACAAACAGATCTATGCAGAGAAGAATAACATTATGTGAACCGCCAATGTGTTATTTAAGCCAGCTATTCAGGAGAATATTGAACATGAGGGTTAATGGGAGAAGCATACCTTATCACAATTTTTAACATCACATCTACAAATGACTTAGAATGTATGCATCCAACAGAAAAGAACTTAACACGAGTGCAGAAAAATTATGATAGTGATTCAACATACTGTACAGTATGATCTCACTAACTCGCAATAACCAGTATTCCTGAAGAATTAATATATGTGAGCTTTCTTCAGTTTTTCATGTTAAACTCTAATGATCTACAGGTAGTTGTAATGGAAAGTAAATGGGAATTTTGGCCTGTGGAAAGTAAACAGTGACTGTTAGATTAAACAAAATTTATGAGCAGTAGACCTTTAAAGGGCATGTCAGAAAAGTAGCTGCTTCATACAGAGTCCCTAGATGAATCTGTTTCAAAATGAAATGGTTATCACTACTGCACAGACTCAGTGTTACAGACCAAATGTGCATTTTTATACAAAATGTTTTACCATAAACTAGCATAACATAAGATGTTCTTTAAAAAAATGTGGCTTTACTTTTAGCACTAATAATAAAACAGTAACTGGATCATAAATGTCACAAGCTGATTGATTCACACTTCGCTCAGACCAACCCTTATTTGCGCTTACATAACATTTGTCTTCAAAACTACATTGAATTCCTTAACTATCTCTTCATTCACTGACTTTCTTAACAAAAAGAGAAAGCTCTACCAAACAGACTAGTACATGTGGTGTGAAGGAAAATAGACAAACATCAAAATGGCTGTTACAGAGGCAGAAATTATTTCTGTGAAGCAAATAGTAAAAAGATGGTTCCCGTTCAAAAGAGGTAGAACAAAAGTGTAGAAAATATATAGCAATCAGAATATATGAAGAGTGCAGTGAATTTAACAAATTAAAACAGAAAAAACAAAAAGTCAGAAAAGCATAGGCCCAAAAAATCGAAAATAAACACAAAACTGAAGAAAAAGTCAAATAAAATATATAGGTACATCAGATAACATAAAGAGAAAGCAGAAAAGACAGGCAGCTGTAATAACATTGAGAACAAGTTGTGGGTACAGAGAGACAGAATCAAAGAAAAAGAAAAACAGTAAATGAATGTTTGTGTTCAATACAGTAGAACCTCCATAGCTGACCACCTCCCAATATTGCCACCGCCTTAAGTTGACCTCATTTTCATAGACTGGACATGCACCACACGTACTCAATGGAAGACCGACCTCTCTATATTGACCACCTCTGTAAATTGTATCTTGACCACTTGGACTGTGACACACAATATTAATTTCTCCTCTATAACTTGACCAGTTGAGTCCACTCTACACCAAGGGTTAGAAGCTGTGGGCTTTGCCCCTTAGTTGTATTATTTTTTTTCTTTAGTATAAGTTATTTATTTTATTCATTTGTTTACCAGGAAAGTCCACTAGGCAAAGAGAGCCCATTTTCAGTGGAGGCCTGGGAAGAAAAGTGCCGACAAGAACATAGATACAGAAAAAAATTAAACATTAATTGGTACAGAAGTAGAAAGAATGTTACACATAGTGATTACAGTAGTATATACAGAATATATACATAAAAGCAGGAATTTAGTTGGTTTGATTACAGTAATATTTACAGAATATCTACATAAAAGCAGGAATCTAGTTGGTGTGATTACAGTGATATATACAGAAAATATACATTAAAGCAAGAATTTAGTTGGATGCCAGATGAATTCATTCAGAGAGGTATAAACAGAGATATATTAATCAGTATTATTGTACCAGTATCAACAAGTGATGAAAAAATAATAAATATGGCGAAATTATTATCAGTGACTAGTAGAAAAAAGCATAGGAATTTAGTTATAATATAAGGAGAAGGAAGAGGTTAGGTTAGAGAGCAGGTACATAGCCAGGAAGAGTTGGGATGATTGTTCAGTATTTGTTTGAAGGTGGTGGTGCTGCACGTGTTTCTTATAGAAGGTGGAAGTGAGTTCCATAGATTGGCGATGGTGAAGACGTAGAGGAGTTGACCAACAGGTAAGGTGGGCTTATCTACTTTTAGAAGTAGATGATTTTCACATCTTAGTTGCATGCTGGGTTGGTATTTGGCAAGTAGAGTTGAGAGAGCAGGACAGTCTGTGGGTCTGTGGACTATTTTGTGTGGTGTAGTTAGTTGGGTGAATGAGAGATGGTGGGGATTTCCAGCCACCCTAATTGTTTCAGTGAGTAACAGTGATGGGATGAGAATTTGGCCTTGGTGGCAAATTTGGCTATTCTGTTGCAACACATATTAAGTTTGGATTTTGTAGAATTTTAGATATTAGTGAGAAGAGGGGCCCCATAACGGAGAGATGGCAATAAAAAGGAAGTTGCAAGAGTTTGTCTAGTAGAGAGGCTAAGAAAGTGTTGGTGTCTGTACAGAGTACCGAGCTTTTGGTGTGTTTTTTGATGTTATCGTTTATGTGTAGGTCAAAGTTAAGGTTTTAATCTATAATAATGCCTACTAATTTAGTGTGTGGGACAACTACTATAGTGGTATTATCTTGAGCTTGTATAGTGAAGAGTTTTTTTTTTTTTTTATCTAAGGGAGTGGTTTTCTTAGGGGTAAAAATTACTAGTTTATTTTTTTTTCGGATTTAGGGCAAGATGATTGCTAAACATCCAAGATTCAGTAGAGGTGAGGGCATTCTGGGTGATTTGCTGGAGTTCAGAGCTGGAATTTGCAGTGCATATTATTGTAGACTCATCAGCATACTGGATTACTGAGCACTGTGGGAGAGTGGAGTGAAAGTTTTTAATAAAGATGCTAAATAAGAGAGGACCAAGTATGGAGCCTTGATGTACCCCTGTGGAAGTATATAGGAAGGTAGAATAAGATTGTTGCCATTTGGTGGATTGGTGCCTATTAAAGAGATAGCTATTGAACTGTTGTAGGGGAGGATGGTGTAGGAAATAGTATTAAAAGCTTTGGAGAGGTTAGGAAAAGAGAAGCAATTATTTTATCAGAATCCCGTGCCTGGTTAACTGTATCAAGGAAGGATAGGAGGGTCATAGTGTTGCTGTGTCCTGGTCTGAAACCATGCTGAGTGGGTGATAGAATTTGATTTTTAAGCAGGTGGTTGAGGAGTTGGGCATGAATGCATTTTTCCAGTATTTTAGAGAGGGGTGAGAGAATTGCTATGGGTCAAAAGTTTGTGGTGTCTGTATTAGTGCCGCCTTTGTGTAAGGGGAGAATGAATGCTGTTTTCCAGATGGCTGGGACAAGGGATTCTTTAATCGATCTGTTAATGAGTATGCTGATGAGTTTGCAGCTAGCTGCAGGAAGTATGGGGGTAGATGGTCAGAGGTCAGAATACAAGGTTTTAGCCTAAGTAAATGTTTTTTATTGTGGCGGTGGGTATGGGGGAGAATTTTAGGTTAGAGTTGAGTGTAGGATTGTTTTCTGGGATGCTATAGTCATCAGCTGTCTTGGTGGTGGTGGTGTTAACCATAGGAAAGGCAGTGGTTAGGTTAGCTATGGTGTCAGTGAAGTAGGAATTGAAGAGAGTAGCAAGTTCGATAGGGGTTTTGTATGGGTCAGGGGATGGGTTGCTTTGAGAGCCTGGGTGTAATAGTTGGTTGACGGAGGACCAGAATTTTTTGGTATTATTTTTATGTTGGCTGTGTAGGTGGAGACAGTAGGCTTTTTTATCACTGGTTATTAGATGTTTTGCCTGGTTACGGAGTTGCTTGTAATGTAGTAGAGTTGAGGGGTCTTTGTTTTTCTGTCATGATTTCAAGATTTTATCCTTTGCAGACATGACTTCTTTGGTGGATTTTGAAAGCCAGCTTGCATGGTTATGTTTTAATTGTTTTTGGTGGGTGGGTGCTTGTCTATTTAGGATGTCTAGGAATGCTGAGTTAAAGAATTCAATAGCCTCATTAAGTGGTAGGGATTTGAGGGGTTCCCAATTTACTTTAGCTAAGGTTTCATTAAATATGGATGGTTGGAACTTATTCAAATTTCTGGTTGATTTGTATTGGTGTTGGCCTGGGGTTGGGGTAGTTTTGCGTAGGATATATGCTGGGTGGTGGTCGCTAATGGTATTAGGTAGTAAGCCTGCAGTGATGACATTGTTAGGGTGGGACACTAATATCCAGTCTATTGTGGAGCCCTAATTGTTATTTTTGCGGGCTCTGGTGATGTCTTCAATCAGTTGGGAGAAGTTGTAAAGATTTATGTTTTTTTGAGGGGTTGTTGTGGGAAATGTCTAGCCAATTGATGTTTACATCACCTAGAATGATGGTTTCATTATCTATATTTTGGGAAGTCCAGGCAAGTATGTTTTTTAATATTGGTATGTTGTTTCTTGGAGGAATATACAGAGCAATTATGCAAATGTTTTTATGGTTGTTGTTTTAATACAGAGATTAGTACTTTGGCTGGGAAAAAGTTGGGTGTTGGTTTTGAATAGGGGGTTAATGTATATTTGCTAGGGAAGAGTATTGCTACTCCTCCTCCTCTCTTGTGGGGCTGATCTGCTCTCAGCTATGAGTAGCCTGGGGAAAGAAATTCGGTGTCTTTTACATATGATTTCAACCAGGTTTCAGTAGCTGCTATAATATCTGGGTTGTTTTGTGAAATCCATGCCTGGAGTTTAGGTATCTTGTTTCTAAGGCTTTGGGCATTTATGGTTGATAGCATGAGAGATTTGCTAGGTTTGCTGGGGCTGGGAGTGGGGTGGGGCCTGGGTTGGGTTGTACATCACTACACTGGGATATAATGCTTTGGCAAATTATGTGGGCTACACTTATCAGTTTTTTTTCCTAAAATGGTATAGTTGCTGCTGGTGGTATGATAATGGGGGTGTCTTTAGAGAGGTAGAATTTTTACTTTGGTTAGTACAGAGGTATTAGCTGTGAATAAGCTAGGGTGGATGTCTGAATAACTTGATAAATGTGGGTTATGTGTGGTGGTTGTACAGGTGGGTGTAGGAGGTATGTTGGGTGTCTGGAGAGTTGTGATCATTGTTAAGTGTAAGTGAGAGAAGTGAGATCACAGTAGTAGTTGTGATGGACATGATGGTGGTTGAGTGCAGTGTGATAACAGAATGAATATGAGCAGGATAGCTAGAGTTTAGGGGGTGTAGCACTTTATGGCCCTATTTAGAATGGGTGGGGCGGTAGAGTAGTTAGGAGGTATGGTATGACTGGGAGAATAATTAGGGGGGTTATGGGATAGGTGGAAGAGAGGTGAGGAAGGGGTCAGGTTAGGTATAAGGTTGTTATTATGGAGGGAGAGTGGGGAGCGGAGTGAGCATAGCGAACACATCAGGCCCAACCCCCACAGGGAGAAGAGCTGAAAAAGTTTAAGGTGAGTAATAAGCTTAAAATGGCAGTATCTAACAAAGGCTTAATCTAAGTAGCTCTGAAATACTTTAAATAATTATCACTGCAAACACACAAACATGGTTCTTTGGCAGTTATACATAGAGTTGTTTATAGAGACTATGCTGAAAGTAAAAGCAAAAATGTACTAATTTAAATATTAAATGCCTGGGACTGGAACACTGTGTGTGTGTGCGTGCGTGTGTGCGTGTGTGTGTGTATGTGTGTGTGTGTGTGTGTGTGTGTGTGTGTGTGTGTGTGTGTGTGTGTGTGTGTGTGTGTGTGTGTGTGTGTGTGTGTGTGTGTGTGTGTGCGTGTGTGCGTGCATGTGTGCGTGTGCTCACATGTGTGTAATGGTGATTCAAGGTATTGGCCCAATCTAGTGGCAAATGGCTGGAACCCTTTACTGATGTTGTGCATACACCTTTTAAGCCTTATGCTATAATTCACCTGTTACAACAGAAAAGCTGTAGGGTGTCAGGTTCTTGCTTTCTGGAAGTTTTATTTAGTTAAGATAGCCAGTTTTAGTGGCTAAAGTAGATATTGTTTTATGCATTTAATCCGACGGGGGGAGGGAGGGTCAGGCAGGAAAGAAACCCGTGCAAACTATTAAGTTCTTTTTCCATGTTTTATTATTACCACCTGTCGGATTAGGCCTAACGTCCTACTGTTTATCATGTGTTGCTGAAGTGCTGAAGATTTTTTCAACATGAAGGACTGGTCTGAATTGTAGGTACATCCTACAATTACTGAAAAATTTTACAATTAATTGAGACATGATGGTCCAAAAGAAAGAATGCAAAGAGCTGACATTGAAGGAAAAGGTTGATCTTCTACATTTTCTGGAAAGCAGCAGCCAAAGAAAGACAGAGGAACATTTTGGTGTTAACAAGACCACAGTTATCAACATCCAAAAATGTAAACATGAGTATTTGGAGCGATATGGTAAGGAAAGAGGAGACCTACAGTGGAAAAGGAGGAAAACGTTCCTCAATGAAGTTAATAAAGCCACATTAAGCTGGTTCAAACAAATGAGGACAATTAATGCCTGAATCTCCGGGTTGATGATCTAAGAAGTTGCTAAAAAATTCGCACAGGAATTCGGGGTGGCTGATTTCCAAGCATCAAGTGGTTGGCTCGAAAAATGTAAACTGTGACATGAGATCTCCCAGAAAGTCTTGTGTGGTGAATCCAATGAAGTTCCAGTAGAAGTTGTGGAGGAGTTCATCAAAAAGTTGCCATACTTTGCCAGAGGCTTCAAAGATATGACTTCTTTAATGCTGATGAGTGCAGACTCTTTTTTAAGTCGTTGCCTGACAGGAGCCTCATCATGAAGGGTGACAGATGGAAGAGTAGAAAACTTTCCAAAGAACGTTTCACAGTTCTGCTTTGCGCTAGCTCAGCTGGAGAAAAACTAAAGCCTTCGGTGATTGTTAAATCAGCAAAGCCATGCACATTCAAGAATCAATGTGCATATATGACTGGCATCCTATTTGAGGAGTGGGTAAGGGGTATTGACCGAGAAATGAAGAAGAATAAATGGTCTATTCTACTGACAGTAGACAACTGTCCTGGCCACCCGCAAGTGAATCATCTCACAAACATGACACTGAAATTTCTGCCTCCAAACACAACCTCAGAAATCCAACCTCTTGACCAAGGCATCATCAAAACATTTGAAATGCAGTACCAAGTGCAGCTCCAACAGTGGGTTATTACTAAATCACAAACCTGTGATCCGCCTATGGAAGCAACTTCATCCGCTGCATCAGTTAACGCTCTGGATGCTGTCCTCTGGATCAGTTCCGATTGGAATAAAGTTCAGCCAGAAACGATACAGAAGTGTTTCAAGAAAGTTGGATTTGTCACAACCCAAAGGTACTATGTTTTGACCCCTATCAGACAGTCCATCTCCCATGGCAGAAGTCAAAGGAGTAGATTTTGAAGGTTTTGTTGCAATGGATGATGAGGTGGCAACCTGTAATGAACCAGACCCAGAAGCAATTTTCCAAGCGATATTGACTGAAGTACAGACCAGCATAAAAGTGCATGAAGCAGCTGATAGTGGAAGAAGCAAGTGAGGATGACACAGAAATTGCAGAGACTCCAAAGGAAGAGGATGTCAGGCATCTGATAATACAGTTGAAGTCATTTGCTGTGGAAAAATGCCCAGGTATACTGAGTGGTGTAACCAGCATTGAGAGTGCTTTCTCCACTTAACTTTGTAATAAGAATAAGAAACAGAACAAGAGTGTCTCTTTTTTCAGAAAGAATGACTAAACCATGAGAAAACAGTAAATGTACTGATTTTGTATGATACGTATGTATGATTTTACTGTGTTTGGATTATGCATGATTTTGTATGATATTCTCTAATAACATCTGTACAAGAAAGTAAAGTACATGTACGCACCAGGACAGTAGGCCTAGTTCCTTATGTTGACCACCTCTGTATGTTGACACATTTGCTACAGTCCATTGGGTGGTCAGCTTACAGAGGTTCTACTGTATTCATAAAGGAAAAAAGGAATGGAATGTGACAAATCCAGTTAAAATGTCTGTTAAAGCTTTACAGAAAATGAGTGTAACCAAGCAGAATCACTTAAACTGCTGAATAGCATGAAGTGTTAGACCTTCTAGTGCCTTTTGCTCATAAACAGGAAATAATCTAAGCTAGATTTCTTTTACAAGTTCATAGTATCATAAAGCATGATTTATTAGTTATGTAGGATTTATACCTTTTGCATATTATTCTGCCAGGTTACATACTACATGTATGGTTTGTTTTGTGGTAAGTCTTCTCACAACTGCCCGCATTTTACTTTTACAGTGCAGTACTTTCAAATGACTTGCATTTTATGCCCTTCATGAGATTTAAAATCATTCTGACAACAGATACAATTTTCTTAGCCAGATTTACTACAAGATCCTGGGTCCCAGTTGCTTGAAGACCAGTGCCTTGCAACCGGGGACTCAGGCATCTTGTATCTCACATGGGCTACTGCTCACACTTGAACTATTTCAGCTCCATGTTTGGATGAGATGCTATACCAACATGGACAGAGAGTGGAGGCCCAACACCTCATAAGTTCACAGGTAGTTACTTTACTAAGCTATTGATTTGCGAGGATCTTAAGAAGCCTAGCCTTACATTCCCATGGTAGTTTGTAACCCTTATATTTTGCATACAGATACCCAAGAAACAGGCAGAACAGGATATGTTGACATATCTATGTTTACCCTATTCATGAAAACAAAAGGGGTACTAAACCAGAGTTGAATTTGCAGTTAACCATCTGTTCGTCCAAATTATATTTGAAAAGAGTGAGAGGAGTGCTTTGCTTTATCTGAAGTGGAATTCAGTTCCAGCAGTATTCTCAGTGTTACAAACATATCCCTCCAGCATGTTCTACGTATTTTGAAAAAGTTGTTGAGATCCCTTGAGTTTGAAACATGTAGTCAAGTTTGAGCAAGTGTCACAGCACTGGTGGGGGCGTGGCTTAATATTTCAGGAAGCCATTGGCTGAGGGGTTTAGATATAGGGAGAAGGGGGAGGGGTTTGCGGGTTAAGGAGTGGAATGGTTGTTTAGGGATAGGGAGCAATAATCAGGGACTTTAGGTTTAGGGACTACAAAGGGAATTTTATGTTTAGGGAGGGGAGTTTACGGTTAAGGAATGGGAGTGAGAGCAGTTGCGGAGTTTCAGGGTCAGGGAGTGGAAGCAGAGGTTTAGATTTAGGGAGCATTTGAGAAATTTATGGTTATGGAGTGAGACAGGAGTGATATAGTTAGGGTTATGGAGCAAGGATCCAGGTTAGGTATCAGGTGAAAGTTTTAAGGTTAGAGTTAGGGCTCTGCTAGGGCAATGAAGTTCAGTAGGGTCAGGTGGCTGGCTGAAGGGCTAGGTAATTATGCAGGATCAGGCTAGAGGGAGTAGTTAGGGCATTTGTCATTCAGAGCAAGTGATACAAGTATGTATGTTGTGAGCTACAAGTACACATCTATTAGAATGTCAGTTTCTCTGTATGATGTATAAATGCAGCTCCACCTTAACCAGTTGCTTATTTACAACTGCTTCATTTTACCATAATCACCTCAAACAAAATATCACGCTGCAGTTTTCCTCACAATCAGTTAGACATCTGATGCTAGATTTACTGTGCATTTTAGATACTTTAACAGCTCCAAGCATTGCACCCAAAGTTGCATTGTACTTTTATCTTACACAGAAGGCATCACTCTTCTTGTATACATTTCTGCATGGATTCTCTATTATGAAATACAGTATGCATAATGGTGGTTTACTTGAAGTAATGGCAAAAGCACTTTTCTTTGAATTGGCTTGTCAAAACTGCTAATCAAGCATGTGTCTCACAGAAAATATTGCTGCAAGTCAAGTTATTTAGAATTGCAGATGCGGGTTCTGTTATAGAAATAGAACTCCTACAGCATATTTTGATAGTGCATGCCTGAACTGACATACTTTAATTTAATATCTCAAGATTTCAGTCAGTAAAGTAGCATTTTAATATTGCATTTGACAGTAATGAGAACAGTCAGGATTTCAAGGCATTGTAAGTTAATTTAATTTTTGTATATTTTAGAACCAAATTTTATTTGATAATGGTACCTGTAGGCTGCATGAACAAAGAGCAAAACTACTATAGCTGTGCTTACAAACTGTTTTAAACATTATTATTGCAGGGTGTCATCTCTGATCATGACTCTAAGTCAGCTAATACACTTTGCACTTGACAGCAAATTATCTCAAACATGCTTGTGAGTCTCAATACTAAAGTAAGCACAGACTACATTGTTGCTGGCTTCCAGTCTGTTTGTTCAGGTAAGCCTCTAATATCTGGTGACTGATATTTTTCCATTAGAAGGCCGGAAGTGTGGTTATCAAGGTTCTAGGTTGCTATTGTCACATAATCTATATTTGTCATAAATCTTTTCTTGGGCATTATATATCCCTTCTGTCCATGGATACTGATGTAAAATAAAACTGGCAAGCTCTGTGTATTAAAACATGGCTAGTATCAGCAATATATGGGCTAGTGTACAAGCAATTACATTTTATTTACAATGTTACATTTGGTGCAAAAAAAGGAAGCTAACTGGACTTTCTTAAACAACACATTGATTGTAATGTGTCCCCTTAAGTTGCAGGCATGTCTGAAGAGAGCTGTCATTGCATTTGGCCTGCATATCCCATGTTTTAGCATAAATGTCAAAGGAATGAATTGTGGTTAGTATTCTAATTATCTGTTTTCTATATGTGCTGTCTTCCAGTTTCATATACATACAGCAACTACTACTAAAACAAGGAAAGTCTCACCTGAGTGCAATCAAAAGTGTCTATGTCCTGCACATGGATTCAACTTGCAGTCAGTTTAATGTTAGAGGGGAGGGTACATAAACAGAACTGGGACCATGTGAGTGTAGACTGGACTGTTAGATCATTTGCTGAAGAAATAGCAGTTTATAAAGTTGTGATATAGTTGTGTTTATGCTCTTTGCTGTTTCATCTGTACTCCACATTGGGTGGGCATATTTTTTTAATTTATTCATTCTTTTCTCCTTTGTTGACTGGGTTAGTCCCACTAGGCTAGTAGCCACTTTTCAGGGGAGACCCAAGGTGGTATTTATACTACTTATTTTGAGGTCCCCACTTTGGGCCAGTAATCAAAGAGCCTGAATCCTAACCACTGATACTGGAGAGGGACATTCACTTAGAATACTTAGAATACAAATGGATACACTCAGTATTTCCAGATGCAGACCTCTCGGCATCAAGCATCAAACACAATTTCCCTTAAGAGCACACAGGTCTGGTTGTCTTTACCTGTCTTCCTCAAGGTCCCCAGTAAGACTCCCCACTGGCACAGCTATAGGATTAGGTCCTCAGCTGAGTGTCCAAACCAAGTCCTGTGAAAAAAGTGCTTTGTGTTCCTTCTCCAAGTAGCTCACACACACACACATACACATAAGCACATGCACACACACACACACACACACACACACACACACACACACACACACACACACACACACACACACACACACACACACACACACACACACACACACACACACACACACACACACACACACACACACACTGAGATGTAATTTTCACACACATACCTGGGAAAGGCTAGCAGAGATTTACAGGTTATGCCACCTTCTGTCCAGACTATAAGATAGTTTCACTGCCACTAGTCAGTTATTATAAGGCTCTTAAAAGGGTATTAAATTATACTGAATGAAGTTAATATTAATACAAATGGTAATGTTGACCAAACAGGAAGGCTTTCAGGAATGGTCAGAGTTATCACAAAATAAATACATGCAAATACTCTCAAAACTTAAATATTTTTCTAAAAGGACCAGCCACTATGAGCAGTTTAAATATATTTAATAATAAGTAGTAAAAGAACATGAGAATACTAGATATCTATTTACAGTAAACACCACAGTTTCAGACACAGGAAGTATTAAAAGTAACACAGATGGAATGTTTCACACAGTTATAGAAAAACAGTATTTAGCTGATTGACAAAAATATTTACTGTTCCTAGTGAATAGTGAATAGAGCAAGGCAAGATGGGTGAGTGGTCATTGTTGTCCGATCCAAGGCAGAATATAGAATGTTCCTGAGACTTCAGTCTCCTCTAATATTAAAACATTATTTATGTACAGAATGACATCACATACAGCTAGTTACCTGACTTCTGGTTCCAATGCAACCCCCACTGCCAGAAGCTGTCAGGGTTTAGCACCTATGTGTTACCTTACACACAGATAAGAGCATTGTTCAGATGCGGTGCAGCTGCTGGAAGTCATAAAACCATAAAAGAATTCCACTCTTCCTACAGAAGCTACAACCTATTCTCTAGTACAGACATAGCATCTCTGGCTCCATTCAAAACTGTGGCATAACATCTTTATGGCTAAATCCATAAAATAATTTAATTTCAAGAATATTTTTCAAAGTCAGGTGAATTAACCTCTTCCCTTCCAGTATATGCTATTACAATGTATACATTTAATTCAGTTACAATAATACATGTATATTTCTTTTCCTTACAGCAGGGTACACTGTTGATACATTTTAACACAAGCAAACCTCACAAATGCATTTTCAGCACAAGCATCTGTACAAATCAGTTTGATATACAAATGACATATAATTATTTACAAAGTTCCAGCTAGCTGTGCTGGCATATGTTACATATCCACTGCCCCACATCTCCTGGCATGGCTGTCAGTACTTCTTATCGTCACACATATAACTAACCATTTGATTTTTTCACAAGTGGGACAGTGAGTTATAACAGAAGTAAATATCTCTTAACAGGAAGGCTCATGGACTTTTTGGGTGTGGTTTAATCAGTCCCCTGCACAGAGCATTTTTTATTGCTAGAACAACTTAATGGAGAATGTGCAGCACTATTGGTTTTATTATTCTGTCTAGTTATGGACAGTGTTACTATTAACAATATCTTTTTTTTAATTTTTTTATTTCTCAGCATGAGACTGTTGCAGTTAAATTTGTTACAAAGTGCAGGATGGCTGTGAACACACTTATTAAAGCTACTGCCATTACTGCTAGTATATTCTGAATATTCAAAATTGAAAGCACTTCAGGCTCTTGTTAAATAAGAAAATGCATTACACAGAAGGGTTTGTGGATATGACAGTGATCAAAGACTGCACTGATGAGATTATGTTTTTTTTTTTGTTTGTTTAATGACAGCCGCCCCCAGGTTTGATGGACAATGTTTATATAGCATTTCTAGGGCTGGCATGTTAATATATGGAAAAGCACCACAAGCACACTGTTCCATAGACAAGATATAAAAAATAAAGCTTTATTAGGAGATTCTGAATTTGGCAATTCTTATGGGTCCTCTGGACCTTTGATCGCAAGCAGATCAAGTGTTGAGAACTGCTCCCTTAGTAGCACTGTTAATTGCTGTTTGCTGCATGTCTTCATCACAGCCGTCTTCAGCTGGCCTTAGGGGTTGCACCCATCCCTCCCCATGACACAACTCGTCCATGTTAAGGGTTGGACCCATCCCTCCCCATGACATAACTTGTCCACGTTAGGGGTTGGACCCATCCCTCCTCCTGACACAACTCGTCCATGTTAGGGGTTGGATCCATCCTTCCTCATGACACAACTTATCCACGTTAGGGGTTGGACCCACCCCTCCTCCTGACACAACGCATCCATGTTAGGGGTTGGATCCATCTTCCTCATGACACAACTTATCCATGTTAGGGGTTGGACCCATCCCTCCTCTTGACACAACTCATCCATGTTAGGGGTTTGACCCATCCCTCCTCATGACACAACTTATCCACGTTAGAGGTTGGACCCATCCCTCCTCCTGATGCAACTCATCCACATTAGGCTCGCCACACCTATATAAGAGACAAGTATTGCCTGTTATCTAACTCAGACACCTGAAGGAAGAAACTCATTTTCTTAGTCCCTCTTTCTAGCTCCCTTAAAGTATTACTAATGTCCACCTATCTACCTTCTGAAATAAAGGTCAGATTTATCTTAGT
The DNA here is from genome assembly GCF_019279795.1 of Protopterus annectens. Classification (NCBI taxonomy): domain Eukaryota; kingdom Metazoa; phylum Chordata; order Ceratodontiformes; family Protopteridae; genus Protopterus; species Protopterus annectens. The sequence goes on from NC_056745.1 coordinate 202,940,845, forward strand.
TTTCTCCTGTTTCTCTACTTTGCTGTACATTTCACTGAACCCACTTTTACCCACAGGTGTATTCAGAACTACTCTGCCTTTCCATATTTCAATTATTTGTATCATGGTTTTCAGACTTCACTCATCAGTGTACTGAAGACAATACTAGTGGCTCAGACCACTGGAAAAACCATGGGAGAAGTTGGGTACGAGTAACCACTGATGGCTTGCCTTTCTTAAACAGAGGACCAGCACACTGCAGGATGCAGCTGAAAATTTGGTCATTATGGCTATTTGCTGCAGATAAGTCAGGAGGCTTGCCAAGTGGAACATATCACCCTTCTGGACAGCAGCTTAAGTGCAAACCACTTATTGCTATGGGGAAGGGATAGGGCAAGTAGGGAGGCTCTTGCACCACTATGGCAAGCTAGGAAATTCCTTGCCTTAACTCTTGCATCTAAGTTTAATGTATAATCTGAGAAGGCTTCTGCCTTAGCTGTAGAATGAATGGGCTGAGAGGACTCCAGCTCTAGCTGCAGAATGAATGGGCAGAGAGGGCTGCTTTCCTAGCTGGAGAATGAATGGGCTGAGCGAGCCCCTGCTCAAGCTACAGAATATATTGGCTGAGAAGGTTCCTGCCTTAGATGGAGATTGAATAGACTGAGAGGACTCCTGCTGTAGACAGAGAAAGAATGGGCTGAGAGGGATCCTTCCCTAAATGAAGAATGACTGGGCTGAGATGATGCCTGGTCTACATGGAGATAAATCGCTCGAGAGGGTTTCTGTCCTAGCTGGAGAATGAACAGGCTGAGGGGCATCCTGCCCTGGCTGAAGAATAAATGGGTTGAGAGGGCACCTGCTCTAGCTAGTGAATGAATGGGCTATAGGATTCTAGCTCTGGCTGGGGAACAAAGTAACTGAAGGAGCAAATAGTCTGCTTGGGGCTTAGAAGGGCAGTTATTAGGCTGATTGCAAGATTAAACAAAATACAGCACAGGCACATTTGTTTGAAACAATGCACTTGTACTAGGAAAAAGATTAGCATTCATGACCACAAGATGAAACAATTATACGTGACATAAAATTCATTCCTTGCTGCACTCTCTATGTGTAACCTTCATCTGCCTACAGCCACTTATATAAATATCAAGTCTGAGAATGCACAACTTCCCAGCACTCTCTGTTACAGTTACTTGGGGGTGTGGATGTAAAATCCCACATATGGGGATATCAAAGGTCTTGTCCTCCACAAAAAATATGCGCCCATTTCATGCCATGCTCTCTACCACTGATTAATTAAAGTATCTTACAGTGACTCACATTCAGAAAAAATGGGACACAATAAACTAGGCTCTGAAAACCTCTAGTAAACCAATCTACTCCTGGTGAACATATTAGTTTGAATCAGCATTTACAACTTCTACAAAAACAAAGTAGAGCTCACACATTAATTAACATTCCTTTCTACGCACTTGTTATTTAACCGTTAAATTGAATCTGATCCTTCTTGACCTCAAGGGCTGTAGCAGGCCAGACCTGTCTGTCAAGTAGTGATTTTTTTAAGTTCTTGTAAATTTATATTAATTCTTTAATAATACTCTCCACCCCCTTCTTTTTCTTTTGCCTTCAGTCTATTCCAGCATCAGTATGTTCCGTAGGGAATCCTGGATTCACATTATATGGCCAAAGTATTTGAGTTTCAGTTTTTACTACCAGGTCTTCCAGTGAGCAGTTTGGGTTTATTTCCTTAAGTATTGATGGGTTTGATCTTCTTACAGTCCAGATAATAAGTTTTCTCCAAAACTAGAGCTCAGAAGCATCGATTTTCCAGTGCATAATATTGTACTTACTGTTGACAATGTGGTGCCTTTCCTCTTAAAAATCTTATCCAAAGTTGCCATAGCTTTCATTCTAAAAAGCAAGTGTCTTTTAATCTCATGGTTGGAATTACCATCAGCAGAGATCTTTGAGCCCAGGAAAATAAATCTGTCACTGCCCCTGCTTCTTTGCAATGAACTGATAGGGCTGGATGACTTATTCTTATTTTCTTTTTTATGTTCAGCAACAAATCAGGTTTTACACTTTCTGTGTTTACTTCACTCACAGGTTCTGCAAATGTTCCTCATGTCAGAGGAGTAGGTAGCTACTTTTGCACCTCTTGCCACCCCTTGATCTGACACCCTTCAAAAAAATCTCTTCTCTGAACTCGAAGAGCAAAAACAAAAACAAAAAAAACTCTTTCTATCACACACTCAGTACTCAGAGTTTTGACTGCAAATGCACAACATTTACTTCTGTCAGTATAAGAGTAGTCCGGATTGGCCAACTGTATTCCCTAACACTCTGTGCCTGGGTAGCTGCCCCTTTTGCCCCACTCTTTCTTTGCTGGTGCCTGACTTTCTACCTTTAGAGTAATAGCATCTGCATATCTGAGGTTGTTAATATTTTTTTCCAGAAGTTTTAATTCTATCATCTGATTTGTCTAACCCAGCATTTCTCATGATATACTCAACAATTAAATTGATTAAGAGTGACAACATACAGCGTTATCTAACTAATTCCCCAATCTTGAAATAGTTGTTTGTTTCATATTCAGTGCTGACTGCTGCTTCTCACTCTGCATGCAGATTCCTCAGAAGGGAAACAAGATGACCTTGCATGGCAATTCTCTAAGCACTTTCCAAATCTCATCAATGAAACTGAGTGTAATTGATGAAACAATGCAAATGATGTTTGTGTAATGGAGCTTTACTCTCCAGGCCTCTGCTTAAAAAGGCCACTGCTCAGTTGGACTTTCCCAATAAACAAATGTCAGTAAATAAATAAATTCATTATGGTTCACACAGTCAAAGGCTTAGAGTGGTCAATATGGCAGAAGTAAATATTTTCTTGCACTCCCTTGCTTTCTGTAGTAGCCAGCAGATATTGGCAATTTGATCTCTGGTGCTTCTAATACAACTTGTACATCTGGCAGTTGGTGATGCATATCCTGCCGGAGTCCTGCTTGTCAGATCTTGAGCATTACCTTGCTAGCATGTGAAACAAATGATAATTTGGACACTTTTTAGTATTGCTCTTTTTTGCCTTTTAGTATTAATATGCCCTGTTTTGGAAAAGGAACATAAATTAAATGTATATTGTCACTTTTGTGTTTCCACATTTGCTGGCAAATTCCAAGCAGAACTGTAACAACCTCATCTTGCAGCATTTTAAGCAATTCAGCTAGAATTCTATCATGTTTTTGCATTCTTTTTGTTAGCATAGCTTTCTAGGGCCTATTTAAATTTATTGTTTATGATGTCTCGTTCTTGGTCAAAGAACATACCATTAAGTGTGTCAGTGATGTTAAGGTCCTTCTTATATAGTTGCTCTGTGTATCCTTTCACCTTTTATCCATATCTTTTTCTTCTGTTCAGTCTTTCTCATCCTTGTCTTTTATCATGCCCATTTTTACTTGGAGGTTTCTCTCAATATCATGAGTCTTCATGAACAGATCCCTTGTCCTTCCACTTTTATTGTCTTCTTTGAGTTCTTTGCAGTGTTGATTTTAGTATGCCGCTTTCTCCACCCTTGCCATTCTTTGAAACTCTGCTTTCAGTTTGACATCATTTCCTGCTTCCGCCATCTCCTTTTGCTCTCCTTTTCTTCTGTGCCACCTCTATAGGCTCCACAGTCATTTTGCCATCTTGGTTTCCTGGGCAATATTGCAAATGTCTGACAACAGTTCTTCAGGTGCTCTGTCCCTTAAATCTATTCTTCACCTCCACTACATATTCACTTGGAATATTGTTGGGCTCATATCTCAATGGCCCAAATGCTTTTCCTGTTTTCCTTTATTTAATTCTACACTTTGGATAAAAAGCTGATGGTCTTTGCCATGGTCTGCTCCAGGTCTTATTTTTGCGGACTTTGTCATTTTAAAATGCTACCAGGAGAGGCTATTAAATTAAAATATTGGCCCATGAACTACAATACTACCTGATAAAGAGAATATAAATCACTTTCTTTAACACAGGGAAATGTAGAAACAAATACACATACCTTGTTTACTGAATCAATAAAAATCACCATGCCATGTTAGAAATCTCCAAATTCTTGTCTGACGCAGGATGACAACAACTTGTGCCAGCTGATATTGTCTGTTAGTACTTTTATAGTTGAAGACCAGGTTGCAAAAGCAGGGGGAATATCCAGGCACATCCCAGCCACCGTTATTGCTCGCCAATTATCAGTGTCCATGAGCCACGTTGTCTCACTCATGTTTAGTTAATGGACATCTCAGTCTCACTGTTGGGGGTCTTTACAACCCTACTCCTATGTCTGCTGCTAAGATACATTTCCATCTAAATAACAGAGACCTTTTTATTAGCAAACCAAAATCTTTTGTACTTAGTGATTTCTGCTTGCAGTGGAACCAATGTAATAGCAATCCTTGAATGATATGGACCAGTTATGCCGTTACACAACAGTTTCTTCTCCTACCAGAACTAACCAATATAATCAGAAACATTTTTAGACTAGATTCCCACTAGTTCCCTATGAAAAACATAGCCATTATCTAGTTCACCTCCCCTATTTTCAGTAGCCATTGCACCATCAGCACCAGTTTCTGAGCCAGGAATGTGACAGTTACTGCCACCACCACCAACAGGTGTTTCAAGCTTAACATTGAGCTCTCTGTGGGTCTAGATTACATTGATTGGGTCTGTGTAACCTTATAAACTGTCTGTGATTCAGCACTACAATGTCTACTTACACTCTTGCCATCAAAAGGTAAACAAAAACCCCATAACCAAAAACATTAGGTTCACACCTGCTTCTTAGCTAATGCCTAATGTTAAAAATGAAATAAATCCAAAGAAATCCACATAAATGCTCTTTAAAGTTTTGAGGTCAAGCTCATATGCCAGCTGTGCACTGTGCTGCCATGCTAGGAATTGGAAATCATGCCCAAAGGCCATCCAAAAGCCAAAGGAAATTTCTCAAGGCACACCAAAACAGATTGCTGAGGAATGCAAAAAAGTACTGGAAAGATGTGAAAAACTTCTTGGGCAAACCAAGATATACAAATTTCACACAAGAATTGCTTGTGATGGCCAAGACTTCATAGCCTTTGCTGCTATTAGCTATCTCTTTGTTCATAATTTCACACATAAAAATGTTGAATATCCCTGTCAACCAACCATTTAAGTCTATCCTAATGCTTAATGACTTCATATCCTTTTTCACTTTTAGGCTTGTTACTATACAAGAGGTAAATAAATTATCTAAATATTGTGTTAGTGGCTCAGATGATGTAACCCTTACATTTCTCAAGGCCTAACACTATACCTCTCAACTTGTTACTGCAAGAAATCTAGGCAAAAATTAAAATGATGGGGTGACAAAGGTCCAAAATAGGGATAGAGTCTAAATATTGCTCTTACAAAATATGAAAATCACTAGAATAACAGGATTTGTATTATTTGCATTTTTCTGAAGGATATGAAGTGTGAAAGTCAAGTGTTGTCATTATGTAGTGTCTTCAGTCCTCAGTGATTTGACAGAAAATCATGTTTTTTTGAGGAACAGACCAAAAACATCATACTTAAATCTAGATATTCTGAGGAAATCTGGACAGCTGAGAGGTATGCCTGCAGCACATTTATATTCGTACCACTCCTGCACATAACTAGTACATACCTACTGCCATATACTCTGACCAGAGGAGATCTATTACCTACCTATTCTTCTCCCTAAGCAAGGAACATCTACTCTTCTGTATCTCCAAATGCCCTCTGTGGGTGAGTCTTCAGCAGTGTCCTCTCCATGGCCAGTTCAAATGCCTTCTTTTTCATTCTCATGCCTACTTTTTTTTTATTCCAGTTTGATACAATGTAAGTAAAACTGAAAGGCCTGCTAGAAATCTGTGACAAAACTGCAAATTTTATTTTAAAACCAGAACCTCAAAAAACATTGACTAAAGGGCAGAATGTCGACTATCTTTGATTACTGCTAGCTCCCTTCTTTAACCAAATTAGATAACAAATGGAATTAATTAAACTATATAGAGGTATATGGTCATACACTTGAACACCACGGTGATATACTTCAGGAGATCACTGCAGTTGTTCAGAGAGCAAGTACAGCCCCTCCCTGTATGCTTCATGAATTACTTTATCTCAAATAGTGTCGCACACTTGGATCCTTTGCTAACGGACAGATTGATTGCTTGCAATACATCGAATGCTTTCTCAAATTACCTGCACTCTCCCAGTATTCTGTAAAATGTGTTGCTAAGTCATTCTCTAGAATATGTTACCTCTCACAATTAGGAAATTACCACTTCTACTCTGCTTCAAATTTAGACATACTGCTTAGTACATAAATAAGATTAAGTACAACTGTGTGGATAAAAATACTTCAGTATTGGTTGCAGGGCTGTCTGTTAAAACAGTTCAGCAAATAATTCTTCCACTGACATATCAACTGTAATGCCAGCTATTACCATGACTAAGGTTGTAAAACTACTGTCTGCAGGACACAGCATCCAGAAAAAAAGACAGCAGTGGATGTTTAACATCCTGGTTGCAACTGTGTGGCTATTCCTGCCCCAAATGCTTTGCGTCTACTCCTGCTCCAACTTCTAATGTGATTTTTAAGTCTGACTTGTTAGTATAGTGAAGGATGGGCAAAGACAGAAGTAATGCAGTGGTTTACATTATCACTGTGATGACTAGCCATGCAGTGGTTTGCGTTATAACTGTGATGACTAGCCATGCAGTGGTTTACATTATCACTGTGATGACTAGCCATGCAGTGGTTTACATTATCACTGTGATGACTAGCCATGCAGTGGTTTACATTATCACTGTGATGACTAGCCATGCAGTGGTTTACGTTATCACTGTGATGACTAGCCATGCAGTGGTTTGCGTTATAACTGTGATGACTAGCCGTGCAGTGATTTGCATTATAATTGTGATGACTAGCCATGCAGTGGTTTGCATTATAACTGTGATAACTAGCCATGCAGTGGTTTGTGTTATAACTGAGATGAATAGCCATGCAGTGGTTTGCACTATAACTGTGATGAATAGCCATGCAGTGGTTTGCGTTATAACTGTGATGACTAGCCATGCAGTGGTTTGTGTTATAACTGAGATGAATAGCCATGCAGTGGTTTGCACTATAACTGTGATGACTAGCCATGCAGTGGTTTGCGTTATAACTGTAATGACTAGCCATGCAGTGATTTGCATTATAACTGTGATGACTAGCCATGCAATGGTTTATGTTACAATTGTAACAACTGTGAGGCAGAAGCAGGCAGCATTAACAGAGAAGACAGACCCTCAGGAATAGCTTTGTTACCAAATGACACCTGGAGAGTGTGTCACTGACTGACATAAATATGGTGGGATTCCACAGAAGCGTATAAATTGATAATGGTTGCTGATGCCATTCTTGTGCTGAAGAATTGCACCGCCCTCTGAATCTTTGTACATTTTGAAGCTTGACCTCAGCAGGGAGGGATTTTAGCTAAAAGTTTCTTAATGGAAATTACCTGTTCATAATACATTTTGATATTCTGTTAAAAAAAAGAGAGACAGAGAGACACTGAGAGAAAAAGAGAGATAGAGTTGTCCACATGAGTACCTATGTCTGTTATGATTGTATCTGTTTGAGGAGGAGTACCACTTAAAACATGAGGGGGAGCAGCTTTTTGCCAGCAACCTCTATGCTATACTTCTTTGCATTTATCCCAAGACTGTTTTCAGTACACCAGGAATGGGCATATTCTAGCCATTTGTGGAGCAGTTTAGTATCACTGGATAGTGGAAAGCATTGCCAAGCTTGAAGTAATCAGCAGACTTGATCAACCACACATCAGGAGTACTTGCTTGGATTCTACAAAATAAATGCCAAACAGGAGTAGGTGCAGCATTAGTCTCTGTGGTACCCAGCTAGCTACAATTTTATCTTCACCAGCAAATTTCACTACTTAGGATTTGTTGGATAGCCAGTTTACAATCCAAAGTCAAGTTCCAAACCAACATAAAAAAAAAGTACTAAATAAAACATTTTTTTTAAATAAGCCTCACGTTTTAATTGATTCTTGGAATTTTCTGAGTGTTTTAGCTGGAAGTGATTTTTTACCAAGTTCCTCTTTTGTTGCTACTGATGCCCAGGATTTATCCCTGGTCATACCACATGATGCTGAGATTGAATGGTTTCACAAGCTTTGCTTACTGAAAAATATCTATCCTAGAATGTCATTAACATTCTGTGTGAATGTATGGAATTTGCCCTTTAAATTGTTTATTTTGAAGGAAAATACTATAAACATACATGGGTTGTAGCAATGGCTGTAGGAGCAGCAGCTGTATTTGCAAGTATAGTTTTACAGTGGTGGGAAGAGAAGTTTATATTTGGCTCCACATTTATAACATATATGGCCAAATATTTGCATTATTTGGAAGACATTTTTATTTTCTGGAGAGGTAATGAAGATGAACTGAAAAGTCTTTCCTAATATATACAGATGGTTTGATTGTCCCAAACTTTGTACAGTTTAACATGGAAATGTCAACTTTGAAGCAAATGTTCGAGGACAGGAAGACCGTAAGTGGCTAATAGATAAAACAGGTCAAGAAATATTTGTGAACAGATGGGTGAGCTTTTAACCCTTGATTAAGCACCCCTATATCGTTGACAGGCAGGTTGAAGATAATAAAGATTTTTCCAGATCTATGATTCTAAGCTATGGACGTTGACCCAATGCTGTTAAGGACGTTTTTGACAACATATGGAAAGGGAAGCTTGGTACCTTTGACGTGTTGGATACATTATGTGAAGCTCCCGATTCTCTATTTAAAAAGGGATGTAATTTCAAGGTGTTCTTTGAAAAAAGACTTGAATACAGCAATAATAATACAGGAATGAAGACATGTTGGTGTTGTTTCAAATGCAGATACATTTTAGATACAGGTTCTGTCACCACTGGCAACTACCCAACTACTACCAGTTGTTACTTTGTTACCTGATACTTTACTTTTTCCACTCATGGCCTATTGGCTCTAAGGAATGATAAAGTGTAATTATTCTTAATGCAGATTTCTTATAGTGTTTTTTCACTAACCTTGTAATTGAGTGTCATTGTGTATTTCTGATTTTAAATGGAATGATTTTTTTTATGTGGATTGGCTGCATTTTAATTTTGATAAGTTTAACAAGTTAATGAGTGATAGTGAGTCACATGATCGGGTCATATTGTATAAACTGAATTGTTAGGGTTTTTTTTTACATTATTCAGATGAAGCTCCAGTTTTCATTGCAAGAAATGAAAGCTCTTAAAAAATCTTAGACTGATGGCCATATAGACAGTTTACAATCCAGTAGATAATGCAGAGATTTACATTAAGTTTGTCTAACTTTTCAAGAATACTGGCATGGAGAATAGTGCTAAAAGCCCACATCAAGTTAAACACCATGCACAGAGTGATTACTGTCTACAGCTTCTGTAGCCTTTTCAAAGAAGTTTGCTAGTTTTGGGAGACAAGACCCCCCCCCCTTATAAAACTAAACTGGGTGTAGTCTAGCTTGGGTAAGTTGCTTATGTCTGCATAAATGACCTCTGCTATGATACATTCCATGACTTTGCATATAAGGCTGGTGAGGCTGAGGGGCCAATAATTACCTGGGCCTGTTGAGGGTAGACCCTTGTATGCAGGAATTAGAGTGGCTGTCCTCCAGGCAGTAGCGACTTGGATAGTATATACTTGGCACTGATGAGAAAGCAGCAGGGTATATTCCCAGTACCATAAAAACTTTATTTTTAGCCTTTGACAGGTATTCTATGACTTATATTAAACTGATTTCAGGGGAAACTAAATTTTCAGGGATAGTGGGTGCAATAATGTGGGTAGGTGGGGTAAAGTTAGCACTAAATTTGTTTGCTGAGATATTGGCTTCATCCCTGGGACTTATTGGAATATGTAATATTACTATGGATGAGCTTAGTGCATCATTAAACATTATTTCTTTACTTCCTGACATAACTGAAGAAAGATTTGGAGCTTCCTTTGGTATCTGTAATGACCTTATTTTGTACTGTACTTTACATGTACTAACAGTGCTCTTACGTTCCTTTTTGGCATGTTTCAATGTGGTCTTGATTTAGTAAGGGAAGGATTTCTTACAACTTTTCATTATTTTCCTTTATTAGTTATACATTTTATTAATATGGGGTTTCTAACAGAAAGTTTTTTTTTCATGAATTTACAGACTTTTCTAGGCAGCTGTTTAGGTGCTGGTAAAAACTGGAGGTGACAGTGGCAACTCTCTCAGATGGGTCCTTTTGTGGAGGATTGTTGGGAATTTTACAGAGGTCAAACTGATAAAAAACACACATGCAAGGCCACAGAGATTCCAACAAATCCAGCTCAACAACTTAAAATGTAATATTAGTACCTTTTTTAAATTTTATAATAAAACTTCTTCAGATGAATGAACCAAACACACACCATTTAAATACAATTCTAAAAGGTCATGTGGCAACTGTTTTAAATCATGTGATCAGCTAAAAATCATGTGACAGCTTAAAAACTTTTAAAACCATGTGACCAACTTAAAATCATATGACAGCCAAAAAACTTTTAAAATCACGTGATCAGCTTTAAATCATGCGACAGACAAAGCCCCTGAACAAATCCTGCATTAAGGCAACATATTCAATAAGTTCAAAATTGAAGGAAACAAAAATCAAAGGCTAACTATCTGAATACATCAACCTGAAAAACTTTCTTTTACCATATAATAATAAATAGTTTTATGTAAGAGCAATCATTAAATAGTAAATGCTATACAGAGAAATTCCGTCTGATAAAAAAGGTAGCGAAGAAGTTTTATTATAAAATAAAACAAAAGAGCTAATATTACATTTTAAGTTGTTGGGCTGGATTTGTCGGACTCTCTGTGGCCTTGTGTGCATTTTTTTATGAATTTTATAGTGGTATTCAGTAAGCTGAAGAAGGTTTGCCCTGGAGAAGTCCTTAAAGATTGTCTCATTTGGTGGTGGGGTGGTATCACTAAGCCTGACACAGAAGACAACTGATTGGTGGTTTGATTTAACCAGGTATGAGGAGAAGCATGGTGGGGTAGAGGTGGAGGTCTAAATTGGTAAGGACACCAGGCTAATGATATTAAAGCCTGTAGTGGGTAGTTTTACAGTTTGTAAAAGCTACATTATATCTATTTTTAGAGGTGTGTCAGTCAGTCCCTAGCAAGAAGTTATTCAGTTTGATATTTAACCCCTCAATGGTATTAAGGTAATTTCCATGACCACTGGGGCACATTGATGGGGATATTGTAGCCAGTGATGAAATAGTAGTTGGATGTGTTAAAAGTGATTTGGATTTCTAGGAGCTCCAAGTTAGGGTTGTGGGTACTTTGACATGAGGTGATACAGTTTGCCCATTAAAAAACATTAAAACTTACCTCAGAATTTAAGTAGAAAACTATCCACTAGATAACTCATTGACAAAATACACGGTTCATATAAAACCATCTTATAGGTTCCTAGGTTGGTACTATCGGCCCTAGGGCCTATACAAGCCTAGCCATAACAATTCCCTGGCTATTTCTTCCCACACTATTTACTTCCCTGGACCCCTGTCTAGCAGGGCGACTGACTTGATCCCCGGGGTGAATTTCCTTTCTCCTATGCAATCATCAAAGTTCCTTTTGAAGAAGGCCAAAGAGGTGCTCTGCTTGACATGTATGGGCAGTCTATTCCAGAGTTTGGGGAGTCCCTGGGTCAGGAATCTATCCCTCCAGCATGTTTTGTTCATTGTGATGACAAGGTTTAGATCCCTGGAGTGTGTGGCTCTGAGGTATTGGGATTTATATAAGTGTAGCATGTCCAACAGCTCTGGGTTTGACATTGCCTTGTATGTTAAGCAGAGATTGCCTCTGCTTCAATATATAACTTACACAATTTCTGCATCACAGTAAAATAAATTCAAAGCAGCAATCCAACAGTAAAAGAGACAAGACAGGCATACAGAAAATGAGTAAATGTGTTACTATATGTGTAATACATGTTGGCACTCGTACCCTGAATGTTAACTTTGGATTGCTTGAGCATATTTGCTGAAAGCATTATTTGTCATTATGTGTCGCCAGATAATCATTTCTAGGCATGAAAGTAAAGGGAGATGTGCTCTGAGACTTAAATATTTCAAAGAAAGAGGGAGCTAGTATTTCTTGTATTTCTAACTGAACATTTATAGGTGGACAGCATCAGTCGTTAAAGGCACAAGATGCCAAGGAGCAGAATGCTGATCCTTTTTTTCCATGGGAAATAGTGCCAGTGTGAATTCTAAGTCTGCATTGTTAATGCATCCTTTGCTGTGAGAGATTTCTCTCTTCTTCGTTTATATGCGACTGTGGAGTTGGTGCATACACACGCACACTCACACATGCACACACACACACACACACACACACACACACACACACACACACACACACACACACACGCACACACATACACACACACACACACACACACACACACACACACACACAGACACACACACACACGCACACATAAATGAATGTGTGTCAATATATATATATATATATATATATATATATATATATATATATATATGGGTCTCGACTAATGACGAACGACGATTCCCCGACAGAATATTCACCGACGCGAGATGACCGACAGGTAAGTTTACCGACAGAGTTATTTGCCGACAGCAGAAAGACCGACAAGGGAATGTGCGATCGCGACCCGGTAAGTGTGCGATGGTGACGGAGTTAGGAGCGGTCAGGTAAGTGCTCGAGATTGTGGGATGTCGGGTTAGGCTGTGGGAAAGGTGAGTGTGTGTTTGTGTCGGAGGTATGGTTCGGGTAAGGTAAGTGTGTGTTAGTGAGGGACTGTAGTTTAGGGACGGGTTAAGTGAGTTAGGGTTAGGGTGCAGGTAGGTGATGTGTGCGTTAGTGTCGGAGCTTAGGCTAGGGGTGGGTTAAGTGAGTTAGGGTTAGGGTGCAGGTAGGTGATGTGTGCGTTAGTGTCGGAGCTTGGGCTAGGGGTGGGTTAAGTGAGTTAGGGTTAGGGTGCAGGTAGGTGATGTGCGTTAGTGTCGGAGCTTGGGCTAGGGGTGGGTTAAGTGAGTTAGGGTTAGGGTGCAGGTAGGTGATGTGTGCGTTAGTGTCGGAGCTTGGGCTAGGGGTGGGTTAAGTGAGTTAGGGTTAGGGTGCAGGTAGGTGAAGTGTGCGATAGTGTCGGACCTTAGGGTTAGGGTTTGGGTCAGGGCTAGTGTGTATGCTATGTAGTGTAGTGTGTTGTTTACTTTCCGTGTCGGTGTAATGATGTTCGGTGTTTTGCGTTGTCGGGTTTGTGTGATGTCGGTTATTTGGCGTCGGTGAGTTTTGTGTCGGGGAATCGTCGTGTCGGTGTTTAGTAGTAGACCCATATATATATATATATATATATATATATATATATATATATATATATATATATATATCTATCTATATATATATCTATATATATATATATATATATATATATATATATATATATGTGTGTGTGTGTGTGTGTGTGTTTTTATTTTACATTTGTTGACCGGGATAGTCCAACTGGATATATGTTCATTTTCAGCAGAGGCCCGGGAAGAAAAGCTCCAAGATAATAATACACATTGAACATTTAGTAAATGCTAGTTTCAAGCAGGATTACAGTCATAAGCAATACCAGCATTAAGCACATATAGTACTAACTTATTATAAAACACTTTACAAAACATAACATTATTTACAAAGTTAAACATACATAACATTACATTCAGGTTTAAGACACAGTGAGCAGCAGTTATACACTTGATCCTTCCTGAAATGGAGTGGTAGAAAAAAGTTAGAAGTAGTTGAAGGTAAGGCACCTAAGAAATAGAGAGGTCACTGGTCGGGGTTAGTGCAAGAACATAACTAATGAGTTTTGAAGTATTTCATGAGTTTGTTTTTGAATTGAGTTAGTGAGGGTTCCAGGGTCAAGTCAGCTGGGAGTCTGTTCCATATTTTTCCAAGAGAGTTGGCAGAGAGTCCCCATCCGAGTAGTTGGATTTGTATGTTTGAACTAGGAGTCTAGTGGATGATTGCAGTGGCCGGGTGCTGGTGTAGGGGCTGATAATATTTTTTAGTGCAGGTGTACTTTCTGGTTGGTAAAGGACTTTATGTGCCACTATTAGCTGGTTGAACTGCAGTAGGCTTGGCAGTTCAAGCCATCTTAGGTGCTTTAGGTTGTGACAGTGGTGTGTCCGGTAGGCTGTGCCAGTAGCAAATCTGGCAATGTGGTTATAGCAGGATGATAGTTTATTAAGATCTGTTTTGTTTAAGTTGGAGAATAGAGGTGAGGTGTAGAGAAGAGTTGATAGCAGATGGGAATGGGCAATTGCAGCTCTAGCAAGTGGGGTAAGGAAAGGTTTGATTCTGTAAAGAGAGCCAAGTTTTTTATTAATGGTTTTTGATAGTTTGATTGATATGCGCATCAAACTTCAGGTTGTTATCAACTATGACACCCAGTAGTTTAGTTTGGGCTTCTGGGGAAATGATAGTGCCATTCTTAGCAGTTATGCAGAAGGATGGCAGGGGGGTCCTGCATGTGTGGGAAAAGAGGAGCAACTTAGTTTTGTTGGGGTTTAGGATTAGATGTTAATCAGAGAGCCATTTTTCCAATGTATTGAAGGTATTTTGGGTTAATGTGAGTAAAGTAGCTGGTGAGGTGTCAGAACAAATCAAAGTGGAGTCATCTGCATATTGAATGCAGGTAGCATCTGGGATGACTGAATGAAGGTCATTGATAAAGATGGATAAAAGAAGGGGTCCTAGTATCGAGCCCTGGGGGACTCCTAATGTGATGGGTAGGCGAGATGATAGCTTGTCCTGCCATAGGACTACCTGTTGCCTGTCCTGCAGGTAGGATTGAAACCATAGGAGTGCATGGTTGTTTAAGGAGAAGGCCTTCAAGGTATTTATAAGCAATTTGTGGTCAACCATGTCAAAAGCCTTGGATAGATCTAGAAAGAGTGCTGAGGATACTTTGTTATTATTGCGGTTGTGGTTAATGACGTTAGAGAAAGAGAGGAGGGCAGTAGTGGTAGTACTGTGGTGTGGCTTACAGCCATACTGAAAGTTGGAAAACAGCTTGTTCTGTGTGAGGTAGTGCATGAGCTGTATGTGTACACAATTCTCCATAATTTTAGCTAGAGGTGACAGAATAGCTATGGGTCTAAAGGTTGACAGTTCAGTGGAACTGCCTCATTTATAAAGAGGTATGACATGGGAGATTTTCCGTATAGTGGGTACAGTAGCTTCAGATATAGCTCTGTTGATCAAGATTGAGATGGGGTATGCTATGGTGTCAGCAGCCTTTTGCAGATAGTCTGCTGGGAGAAGGTCGGCAGCCAGGGTAGTGGGTCTTAGTTTCTTAAGTAGGGCATGAATAGGTTGAATAGGAACAGGTTGGAAGGTAAAGTATGTTTAGGTACTGGGTGTGGCTACATTAGAATTAGAGCCATTGGGAGAGAGTTGGCTGGCTAGAGACTGGATAGTCTCTGTGAAGAAGCTGTTGAAGTTATTAGCAATGTCTACTGGGGATTTTTGTTGGGAAGCTGAGGGGGGTGGAGTGGTGGTTTGGCATGGGTGGAGTAGTTTGTTTATTCCTGCCCAGAACTTTTGAGGTTTGTTTTGGTGTTTTTGCAGTATATGGTAGTAGTGGTTCTTTTTGTCTAAGGTTATGGATTTTTTGGTGTCATTCCTTAGCTGTCTGAATCTTAGTTGATCAAGTGGGGCTTTTGTTATTCGGTAGGTGGCCCATGCTTTGTTTCTGAGTGAAATTTTGGTTTTGGTATCTTTAGAAAGCCACAGTGCAATATTAACTTTGGCTCTAATAGAGTGGCTGGGAGCATGGGAGTTAAGAATAGCAAGGAATTTGGTGTTAAAGTATGCTACTGCTTCACCTAGGGGGAGACTTTTTAGTACTGACCAGTTGCATGCCTTAATTTCATTTTGAAACTTGGTAAGAATAAAATTCTTGTTGCTTCTTAATGTTCTATAGGTGGGTTGGTAGGAGCAGTCTACTTTGAGCTTGATTACATAGGTGAGACAGTGGTCACTTAGGTCATCAGGCAAAGTGCCTGATTTATAAGATTGAAGCTGGGTATTGGCAAGTATCCAGTCTGGGGTACTTTCCTTGTTATTGGATTTTCCTGTCCTGGTGGGGGAGGTTATGATTTGAGTAAATCCACAGAGGTTTATGTGGGTTGTGGGGGTTTCACAAGAGCAAGTGTTCCAGTCAATGTTGAAATCCCACAAGAACAATTGTTTCTTGGGGGTAGTTATTGGATAACCAATATAAGAAGTCTTCTAAGGTTTCTGTGTTCCCCCCTGGGGGAATGTAGACACAGACAATGTTTACATTTTTGTTTTTGTTAATTTGTCATTTTGAGATAAGAATTTCAGCATTATTGAACTGAATATATTTATATATATATATATAAATGTGTGTGTAGAGAAGTGTGGTGTGTTTCTCATGAGATAGGGGGTGCAGGAGATCTCTTGTCAGTCACACAGAAATTAGAACAGGTCACTTAGTTAATTACCTGTGAAATAAGGGAGGAGCTAGGAAATAAACCTTATATTTAAGGGATCAAAATAAAACATTTCAAAGCTTTACTGGAAAAGCTCACTCAGACTCTGTCATAGACTGCTGTGAAAGAAAGGTTTGTTTGTTTTTCCTTATATTGCTTTCTTGTAATTTGTACTGCTTTATTACTCTCTTCCATTTTGTATATTGTGATGTATTTTCATTACACTCTGCTTTAATTATATTTTGTTTTCTACTGCATATTTCTACTAGGAAAGAAACCTTTCTACTCATCTTTCATTGGCTATTGTCAGTAAACATAAAATTATCATTTTTGTGAACTCACTTCCCCTTCAGCTATATAACTTTATTGTCCCTCCCACTGTATTCCACAGAGCTGGAATACTCAGTTCCTACCACCATCTAATCTCTCTTGCAATTTACAATTAATGGTTCCTCATTTAGATCACTAAAGCTTGAGTTACCTTCACTTTCATATCCAGCTATTTAGTGCACACGCAGATCCTAGGATATTAACCTACTTTTCAATCTTACATTTAAAATGTGCAATATCTAGTCCAAGACAGCCAATCCTGGTGTGAGAGAAGGAGCAGAGGGCAATGATTCCTGACTGTCCCTGATTGGATAGCGAGTGTCTGTGTGGGATCTTCTGGATTGGTCTGATTTCTTTTCAAGACATCTAACACGAAAAGACTACAGCAAGCCTACATACCTCTGTATCATCTGGGACAAAACTTCTCTTCACCAAAGAGCCTGTGGCCTGCTTCTCATCTTGTAATTAGTGCTACTGGTTTGTTTCTAGTGAGAGAAAAAACAAAGAGGCATTGTATTCCAGCAGCATGAAGCTGTGGTGAGACCAGTACTATTAGTAGGCAGGCTGAGATCCCTCTCAGTTGCTTATCAGGTGACAGGATCCACCATATTATGCATGCACTCAGCTCATTACACCACAAGTGCCAGTATGGCTCAGTCATTATCCAAGTGGGTGTAAATGACCTGAGACATACCTCCCAAAAGGATATGAAGAGAGGCATCATGACGATCTTGGAATATGTGTCCAGGCTGGTATGCACCTTGCACTGTGCAGCGTTCTAACGTCTCCTAGGATGATGCCATAGTATGAACAGAAGATGTCCGACTTTAATAGTTGGCCTAGTTTCTGATGTAATTCTAAGGGGTTGCAATATTTGTCAGCATGGAAGGAGATGGTCAACAGATCATGCTGCTTTGCTGGGGATGGTCTGCACCTCTCCCCTCTAGGCTTTTAAATATTGGCTAAAACATTGTCCTCTCCGATAGTGCCCTTTTAAGCAATGCCAGTCTGAATATACTATCATTTACTGCTCATTGCTGGGAGTCTAAACAAGAAAGTCCATTCTTTACAAGCTCTTCTCACTCTAGAGAATGCTGATATCTGTGCAATTATTGAGACATGGTTTAAAGCCACAAAGACCATCCCGGCAGTACAAGGCTGTAGTGCCTTTCACACATTTAGACCAGTTACTACAAAGAGATAGACTAAAGGTGGAGGTGTCTTAATTTACATCAAAAATAAAAATACCTAAAGGCTGGTCAAAAGGGACAATGCACTTGAGTTTCTCCACTTTCAAATCACCATAGGCAAATTTCCATAACACTTCCTTGCAAATTATAGGTCCCTCTCTATGAATCAGGAAACTCATATCATGTATTTAAACTTATTAAAAACACTCACCATCCAGCCCAATACCATATTCACAGGCAACTTTATTTACCCCCTCTATTAACAGGAAATCATATATGACACTAAAATGCAGGCCCAGAAATTCCTGAATTTTGTAAACACAAACTCACTGGACAATATTTTCAATATGCTGACCATGGGTGCAAACATACACGATCTGGTCCTCACTAATATGGATGAGTGATGCACACCCCTTAGTGTAATGTCCTCTCTGCTAAGGTCAGACCACAAAACAGTCTCCTATGATGTAAAAATAAAACCCAGAACCCAGCTAACCCTGGAATGTTCAGGAACTACTCTAAGGCTAACGTCCTACTGCTAAGCAACAATCTGGTAGAATTTTAAGTCCCTTAAACCCTGAGAACACTGCTGCCTAT
Source organism: Protopterus annectens (assembly GCF_019279795.1). NCBI lineage: Eukaryota > Metazoa > Chordata > Ceratodontiformes > Protopteridae > Protopterus > Protopterus annectens. The sequence goes on from NC_056745.1 coordinate 202,959,584, forward strand.
ATGGAACTGTTCTCAGAAACACTATACAAGCATGTTAATAGCTGCAAAGAGGCAGCTGTGCCACCAGGAAAAAGTACAGAACTAACTCAAAAAACAAGCCACCTTGGTGAAATCACAGCATCAGTAAGCTGCATAACAGAAGGAAGCAAATCATGGCAAAAATAGGATGACGGTGCTCTCATCAAACAAAACAAACAACTCAGAGGACAAATAAAGTGTAGCAAAGCCTAATTTGAAGTAAATGTGGCCTCCCAGGCTAAAGATAACCACAAGGTAGCTATTTCTGCAACCTCAAAGGCAGTACACAATTGTGTATAATATTCATTGTTAATGGAGTCACCTATACTGAGCCATAAGATATAGCAAACCTATGGGAGACAAATTCAGCTCTATGTTTACTCCTCTCTGCCCTAAGCCTTCTCTCAGGCAATACTATCAAATATACTTCCCCATTATCACTAGGAAACAGGTGCAGGTTCACAGTTCTCTCTCTAAGGCCAGGGGCACTGCACTGATGGGCCCCAACAATATTCCAGGTTTCCTTCCAAAGTGCATGAAACATGACCTATCAGGCCATCTGGAATCACTATTTAACAATAGCATCTAAACAGGATTCCTGACTCGTGAATTGAGAACAGCAGCTGGCATACCTCTGCTCCAAGGTGGGCCATCTATAGACCCTGAAAACTACATACACATAAGTCTCAGCAGTCGCTTATGCAAAGCCATGGAAAGAATTCTCATGGAAATGATCAATAATGACATAGGAAACCTTCAGACACTGGATCTAGCCAAGTTTTGTTTCATCAAGGGTGGGTCAAGCCAACTCAGCTAGGTGGTCATCTTTAAGAAGGTCACCAAAGCAATGGATGAGGGCAAAATTGTTCACACTGCCTACTTTAATCTGGCCAAGGAATTTGGCACAACACCTTACACAGGCACTGTTGATAAACCCAAGAGGTTAAGTATAAACCCTTATGTTACCCAGTGGATAGCTAG